>NC_045444.1:4834175-4898688 GCF_002776525.5 Piliocolobus tephrosceles | reverse complement strand
TCTATCTATCTATCTATCTATCTATCTATCTATCTATCTATCTATCTATCGTTTATGTGGAGAACCATAACAAATACAGTATCCTTAATTTCATTTCAGAGATAAAGTTTAGAAAAATAAGTTACTTTCCCAAAGTCAAATAGCTGGTAAAAGATGGGTCCATTAGTTGCAGCTGGACTTTTAAAACAATATTTCTTCTGTAGGATGTCAACTAATGCCTCAAATCATATCTACCTGAGAGATGACATACTTATATTCTTACTTGTTCATATCTTCCCCCAAATACCTTGTAAGCCAAACAATACTGTGTATCAAAGGGGTAAAACTCATGGGCACATGATCCTTCTCTCCTCCTATCTTCTGAAGTATCAATTGTGTTTTGGGGTAAAATTTCCATTGATGAGATTGAAGGTCCATTGATGGTTTCTCCAAAGAGGCAGTCCAACACAATGAGCTCTTCAAAACCTCATGCTCCGAGGAGCACAAAAACTAGTTATAGTTAGTAATGTTTATTTCAATCAGAACCATAGAATCTTTCTCTGCTTAACCTATTTTCTTACCACAATATTATTTTCTTGCTTCTCATCTATATTTGACCCTAGATTAACCTATCTCCAATTTTTTTATAGTTCCCAAATAATCCTCCTATTTAATGGCTTAAATTCTAGGCCTTCACCAGGAACTGTACAACCTGAGGCAACTCATAGCAGAGCATTGGTGACAGCAAGTTCTCTTCTAGGAAGTCTCAATGCTATACATACTGTATTTACATCTCTTTGTTAGAGCATATTTCTGCCCATTGCACCAGGCAGCCTTCATGATAACTCTGTGTATCAGGGAAGTCAGGGTCGTTTTCTACCTTTGACAAATGAGGACAGTGACATCTAAGAAGTTTAACGACTGGACAGAATCTGAACTGGCCCAGGTCCCTTGAGTCCTCACCTGATAATTTACTTTCAGTGATGGGCTTCACCTGTTTGTCTTGATGGGAAATGTGTTATCCAATTTGGGTTTCTATTTACAACCTCTGAAAGAGAGGCTAAAATTGACTTTGGATTTGGTGTAATCAGTAAGATAAGGTCACATCCTAGAATTGAACAATTTTCTAATTCTTTTCTTGGTATTTAGAAAAATGTAGAACAAAAGTATTGTAGTGAGTGATTTGCTTTATGCGACCACCAGAGCCGGCGCCAGAGAAAAAGGCAAGTAAGCAAGATAAAAGGAAACTTTATTAGCTAGCCAGTGTGAAGAAGGGGCGAAGTTCACCGGTCGCGACAACGGAGACGTACGCCTGCCGGGAGCGGCTTTTCTGGGAGCGGGAGGGCAATAGGCGGGACACGGGCGAGTCAGGGGGCGTTCCGTAGGTGCGGCCAGGTAAATCTCGGTCTCTTCGGATTGACGTCACCTGGCGCATGCCTGGTTGATCTGCACCTTCCCCCGCGCCTGCTACATTTTCGCTGGCGGCGCGGGAAAGGTTGGTGATGAAGAACCTGGAAGTACGCCATCTTAGTCCCCTTTTGTTCTTCGTTTCCCTCTGCCTCCGTCCAGACAGTGAGTACCTAAAATATAGCTAAAACCATTACTAATTACTTATTTCATAAAACATTGTCAAGCAACTATACAGTTGTCAACACACAGACCCTTTAGAAAATATTGACCTCTTTCACTGTTCAAAAGGGTCATGGACAGGAGCAAGAGGAGTGCATGAGAACACTAAGGATTTCTTTTCAGATAATTTCAAACCAAAGTTTATCATAAAAGCCAAAGTAGATATTTTATTTGTAAGCTTATTTAGTGAAAGAAAAATCTAAAATTGTTTCTCTAATATTGTTACTTTTTTATTGAGCAACTACAGTACAGAAAGCACTATTTTAGAAATGGTCTATGCATGATGTAAACTGATTTCACAAAAACCCTCTGTGCATTTTAAAGAGGAGGAAATAGAGCCCAGAGAGGTTAAAGTGCCACAGTGACTCATGTGTAGATCTGTGGTTTTATATGGGGCTAAATATCTCTAAAACCTACAGTATTTATATTCCACTTGCTTGGAAATGATAGATTATCTTGTGAATGAGTATCACTTTTATGATTTTGCATGTATCTTCCACCTTTCCACTTCCTTTATTACTCGATGAAAATGAGAATATCAGAAAAGAAGGACATTTATATTTTCCTCCTAGAGTGTTTGCCCCAGGTATGTCATTCCAGGCTTTATAGAAAAAGTAGATCATGCCATGCAACATCGTTCATCAGGAAAAGGACCAAGAGTCTTCAGTGATGGCCAGGATGCTAATGTTTGGGGTACTGATGGTGTGGCTCATGCAAATAATTGCTGCAAACATGCCCTTTACTTGGATGAAAATTATTAAAAGAATCAGATACTACAATTAAGATACAATCTTGATTCTTTTACGTCTCATTTGAAACAGGCTGCCCCGTATGCATCAACTGTTATGCTGGCAGAACTGCCAGGAGCTGAACTCCTTATGCTGTAAAAACAAAAGATGTTGCTTTTTTTTTTTTTTTTTTTTTACCCTTTTATGAGGTGAAAACCTGGAGGGTACATATAACTTACAAAGACAGGAAAGGGATTTGTAAGAAGATTCTGAAGGAAGCGTAAGGATTTGAAGTTTGAGATGTAGTTGAATATAAACTGATGCTGAAGTATAGGACGTGTAACTGCAGAATATGAAATAAAAAGTAACCAAAAATATATATGGGAAGGAAAATTCAATAGCAACATATCTTCTATGTTCTTATCAGAGCAGGGTAAAAAACTCATATCAAATATACTGTCCTCACTTTGCAAGAAAATGATATGTTTCCTTTATAAACTTTTTGTTGTTAGCATACCAGAAGATTAAAAAAAATACTTTAAATCATGCTTGCTACAGTTGATAATATAATGAGGACTCATACCGGCAATTGCACATTATGTATACACATACACAAAACTTTGTGTTGTGTTGTATTGAACATGAAAACCTGAGAACAAGACTCTTACCTGTTTATTTTCTTTAACATCTAAAAAGAGTTCTGCTTACATTGTACAAGTCAAGAAACGTATACTGATTGAAAGTCTGGAAGGAGTTCATATTTTACACTTACAGATCAAAGTTCTGCAATATATATTACAAGCTTTCAAAATAATCTTTCTTTTTATTACTGAAAATAGTCATTAAATCCACTTTGATAGGTTTATCCCAAGAAAATAATCAGAAATATACATTAAGATTTATGTGTAATGATAGTCAACTCAGTATTATTTATAATAGAAAAAAATAAAAATATAAATATAAAAAAGAGAAGTAGGATAAATAATTTACAGTATATCTCCAGTATGAAAAATTATGCAATCATCAAAAGCTATACTCTGAAAATGATTTTATAACCTAAAACATTTTTAAAAGTTAAATAAAACAATGCATAAGGTTTTATATGCAGAGTAATCTTAATTTTGCAAATGTATCTATATAAGTAAAGATATCCTGTGGATGTCATAATTTACTGGCCTTGGAAGTCTTGATTTTCTTTATGCCAAATTACAATTGCCCAAGTGTTCAACTGTTACAGAAAAAATCCTCGTTTTTGACCATGTTAATCTCCTCAGTCACCCCCAGGTTGCCTAGTAAATGGTTCCATATCTTAAATTTATCCCAGATTACACTTGTCTACCTACTTCTTTCTGAGGCAGAAGTTTTGCAAAGCTCAATTGTTTTCTGCTTTTCTTTGTACCGCTTCAAGCAAAACATGGGATGATCCTTCACCCTTGAATAGTACAGTAGTCAGCCGCTTCCATTATTTAATGAGAGGGTACAATAGAACCATTGGAATGAAAGTGCAATGCAGAAAATGACTCAAAAACTCTGCCTTTGATTGGGTTCCCTGGAAACAAATTCTGAGACTGAGAATTAGATGCAGAAAATGTACTAGTAAGTGTTCTTCTGAAATAAAAAGTGAGGAAGGCAAGACTGGGCAGAAGGAGAAGTTGATCTACTAATACACTTGCAAATGCAAGCTTTGCTGATTTTACAGGGAGCTCTACACCTGGGATACTGTTTAGCATTGTTCCAATTTGCAGCAAAGGCCAGGGTCTTTGATATTCTTGGCCGTAAGCCACACCCTGAGAAAAGACGCATTCTTGTAAAAGATAATTTTCTGTGGCTGTATTAGTCCTTTTTCACACTGCTGACAAAGACATATCTGAGACTGGGTAATTTATGAGGAAAAAAAAAGAGGTTTAATGAACTTACAGTTCCACGTGTCCAGGGGAGCCTCACAATAATGGCGGAAGGCAAAGAGGAGCAAGTCACATCTTACATGGATGGCAGCAGACAAAGAGAGACAGCTTGTGCAGGAAAACTCCCATTTTTAAAACCATCAGATATTGTGAGACTCATTCCCTATCACAAGAACAGTGTAGGAAAATCCCGCCCCCATAATCCGATCACCTTCCACTGGGTTCCTTCTATGACACATGGGAACTGAAGAAGTTACACTTCAATAGGAGATTTGGGTGGGGACACAGCCAAACCATATTATTCCACCCCAGGCCCCTCTCAAATCTCAAGCCCTCACATTTCAAAACTAATCATGCCTTCCGAACAGTCCCCCAAAGTCTTAACTCATTTCAGCATTAACTCAAAAGTCCACAGTTCAACCTCTCATCTGAGACAAGGCAAGGCCCTTCTGCCTATGAGCCTGTAAAATCAAAAGCAAGTTGTTACTTCCTAGATACAATGGGGGTAAACGTGTTGAGTAAATACACCCATTTGAAATGTGAGAAATTGGCCAAAGCAAAGGGGCTACAGACCTGATGCAAGTCCAAAATCCAGCAGGGCAGTCCAACCTTAAAGCTCCAAAATAATCTCCTTTGATTCCAAGTCTCACATCCAGGTTATGCTCATGCAAGAGGTGGGTTCCCATGGTCTTGGGCAGCTCCACCCCTGTGGCTTAGCATGGTACAGCCTGTCTTCTGGCTGCTTTCACAGGCTGGCATTGAGGGTCTATGGCTTTTCCAGGCGCACGGTGCAAGCTGTCAGTTGATCTACCATTCTGGGGACTGGTGGAAAGTGGCTCTCTTCTCACAGCTCCATTAGGGGATGCCCAGTAGGGACTCTGTGTGGGGGTGCCGATCTCACATTTCCCTTCTGCTCTGTCCTATCAGAGGTTCTCCATGAGAGCCCCACCCATGCAGCAAATTTCTTCCTGGACATCCAGGCATTTCCATACGTCATCTGAAATCTAGGCAGAGGTTCCCAAAACTCAATTCTTCTGTGCATCTTCAGGCTCAACACCACACGGAAGCTGCCAAGTTGCAGGACTTGCGCCCTCTGAAAGCATGGGCTGAGATGTACCTTGGCACCTTTTAGCAACAGCTGGAGTGGCTGGAATGCAGGGTACCAAGTCCCTAGCCTGCACACAGCATAAGGACCCTGGCCTGGTCTGTTTTTTCCTCCTAAGCTTTTGGGCCTGTAATGGGAGGGGCTGCAGCAAAGATCTCTGACGTGCCCTGTGGACATCTTCCCCATGGTCTTGGAGATTAACATTCCACTCCTTGTTACTTATGAAAATTTCTGCAGCCAGCTTAAATTTCTCCTCAGAAAATGGGTTTTTCTTTTTTACTACCTCATCAGGCTGCACATTTTCCAAAATTTGATGCTCTGTTTTCCTTTTAAAACGGAATGATTTTAACAGCACTCAAGTCACCTCTTGAATGCTTTGCTGCTTAGAAATTTCTTCCTCCAGATACCCTAAATCATCTCTATCAAGTTCAAAGTTTCACAAATCTCTAGGGCAGGTGCAAAATACTGCCAGTCTCTTTGCTAAAACATAGGCAAAGTCACCTTTTCTCCAGTTCCCAACAAGTTTCTCTTCTCCATCTGAGATCACCTCCGCCTGGACCTTGTTGTTCATATGGCTATCAGAATTTTTGTCAAAGCGATTTAACAAGTCTCTAGGAAGTTCCAAACTTTCCTGCAGTTTCCTGTCTTCTACTGAGGCCTCCAAACTGTTCCTACCTCTGCCTGTTACCCAGTTCCAAAGTCACTTCCACATTTTAGAGCATCTTTTAGCAGTGCCCCACTCTACTGGTACCAATATACTGTATTAGTGTATTTTCACCCTGCTGATAAAGACATACCCAAGACTGGGCAATTTACAAAAGAATAAGGTTTAATGGACTTACAGTTCCATATGGCTGGGGAAGCCTCACAATCATGGTGGAAGGCAAGGAGGAGCAAGTCATGTCTTACACGGATGGTAGCAGGCAAAAAGAGAGCTTGTACAGGAAAATTCCCATTTTTAAAATCATCAGAACATGTGCAGGAAAGACCTGCCCCCATAATTCAATCACCTCCTACTAAGTTTCTCCCAGGACATGTGGGAGTTACAATTCAAGATGAGATTCGGGTGGGGACACAGCCAAACCATATCAGTGGCAGAAGGTAATATCCTGTGAGAGGCTGTGAGCCTAAAGCAGCACTATTCTCTGTAGCTATGAGTAGGTTGGAGCTGAAGCAGAGACCTGAGTAGATCCCCATTGTCTCAGTCAGCTCAGGCTGCCATAACAAAATACCTACACTAGGTGGCTTAAACAAGAGAAATAGATCCATTCAGAGTCCTGGATGCTAGAGGCTGAAGAACCAGGCTCTGGACAATTCATTTTCTGGTGAGGCTCTTTTCCTGGTTTGTAGATGGCCCCCTTCTTGTTGTGTCCTCTCCTGGCCTAGCCTCAGTGCATGTTCATGAAGAGAGAGAGAATGAACTCTCCGATGTCCCTTTTTATCCTATTGAATCAGAGTCCCCTCTCATATGGCCTCATTGAACCTTAATTACTTCCTTAGAGGCCCCATCTCAAAATACAGCCACACTGGGGGTTTAGGCTTCCACATAAGAATTACAGGGACACGAACACTCAGTCCATAGCACCAGTATTATCCATCACACATTGACAGGCTTAACACCCTCCTGAAGGCTCCCTCTCTGCTGCCCTTTCTGCTTTGCTTCCACCAGATCATAGTTCTTTCTTTCTATCTCCCAAGCCGAGAGACACTTCATGTCTCCACAACTCATATTCTGGTTCTTGAGAAGCAAGGAAGATTACTTCTAAATCAAATCCTGTAAACACAGTTGCTACCAAGGGACTCCAACTACAGTTTTAACAGTAACATATTGGTTAGCAATTGCCACAATAAAGATATGTAACAAACCACTCCAAAACTCAGTGGCTTGAATCAAAAAGCATGTGTCTTGGGGTTGGCTGATCTAGACTTATTGAGACTCTCAGACAATTACGTGCAAAAAATTGATTGGGATAAACCTGAGAAGACAAAAATAGACCAAGTGAGAAGCTGATCTAGGCTGGTCTGCTCGGCTTGACGCCAAGCTCTGGATGATATCCAAGTGTGTCCCACGCATCTCTCATCCTCTTTGGAATAGCAGGCTAGTGAGGGCCCATCCCCTCATGGAGATGGTAGATGCATGAGAAATTATGACTATATCTGTCCAATGTGGATAGAGCTACTCTAACAATCTGGTCCAATCCCTGCAGTAGATGCCCAGGGCAATATTTTCTTCTGAATTTATGTTCACTCTTCCTTTAGTTTATTCTTCCTTTTCACTTTTAAATCTTAGAGATTTATCATACCTTCTTGTGAAGCCAATGATGCATTTAAAGCCATGGTTGTAATTATTGATCATACAGTTTTTCTACTGGCAGAGAATCATTTAGAATTGCTAGTTCATCCTATTCCTGAAATATTAATCCCTTTTTACTAACTTTTCACTTTACATATTTCTGTTAGAGATGTCATGGAGTAAACAAAGTGTAATAACCAGGTCTTGATCCACATTTCTTGAAATCTCAGAGACAGAAACAGCAACAGGCACGTAATTGCCCTAATGACCTGCATGTGGCACAGCATAGAGGCCAGCAGAAGATGACGACAAGCTCCAGAGGATGGGTCTGGGAAATGGACTGGGAGTTTGGCAGTATGGTGCACCAGTTCTCTGGCCTCAGCCTGTACTGTCAGCTCAGTATGCACCTCCCCAGGTGTGATCAGAGGTGGCGTGCCAGCAATGTGCTGCAATTATGTGAAAGAAAGAACTGTCTGATTGGCTACCTGAGCACCCTACCAAGACCCATTGCTGACAGTAGGCGTTTCTGGAATTCTATGGGAGATTAGTCCTCCTCTGGAACCCTTCTGCCTGGTCCTGTTTTCCTTTTCTCTCTGTCATTTATATTTATTATGACTAATAATATTATTTTAATTTACCATTTTAATCTTTGTTTATTCTTTTGTACTTTGTTATAGTTTTTCTTCCCCCTCCTTTCTTATATTCCAATGTGCATATCAAATTTTCTTCTACTGCTTTGAAAATAATCTTTCATTTTCGTTTAACTATGGGTTATATTAATTAAATCCATGCTTTATTATTTCTTTCATACTTATATTGATGTCTATGTTATTTATGTCTTCTTTTTCCCAATAATTTGTTCTCCCTCTCGATTTCTCCACCCAATTCTATTGCTGCAAGGTGTTCATCCTCAATTTTGGCTTAGATTTTTGTGGTCACACATTTTTGACAGATTTATTGAGGTGTCATTGACATACATAAATTGCACACATTTAAAGTATACCAAATGACATTTTATGTATACACACCCTGAAATCATTTTCCTTTAAAATTATATATAGTAAAATTTTAATAAATTATTTATCACCTCAATTTTGTTTTCCTTTAGATTTTTCCTTCTTTTCTTAATTGATGCATAATAATTGTACATATTTATGGGTACATTGTGATATTTTAATACATATAATATTTAATAATCAAATCAAGGCTATTATCATACCTATGACCTCAAATACTTAATGTTTCTTTATGATGCAAACATTCAAAATTCTTTCTTCTAGCTATTTGAACATATATAGTAAATTACTGTTAACTATAGTCATCCTACTGTGCTGTAGAACACTAGAACTTATTTCTTCTGTCTAACTGTAATGTTTTACCCATTGCCCAACCTCTCCTTATTTCCCCCATCTCTCCTGTCCATCTTACCCTCTGGTAACCACTATTCTACACTCTATTATAATATTATTTTTTTAGTTCCTACATATGAGTGGGAAAATGTGGTATTTGTCTTTCTGTTTGTCTTACTTTACCTAATATAATGTCTTCCATGCTCATTTACATTGTTGCAAATTTCAGGATTTCATTCTTTCTATGACTGAATAATATTCAATTATGTATGTGTATGTGTGTATATATATATATATATATATACACACACACCACATTTTGCATCATTCATCTTTTGATGAACACTTATGGTGATTCCATATTTTTGCTCTTGTGAATAGTGCTGCAGTACACATGAGGGTGCAAGTAACCCTTTGATCTACTGTTTTCTTTTCCTTTAGATATGTACCCTGTAGTGGGATTGCTGGATCACATAGTGTGTCTCTCTGTAGTTTTTTGAGGAAATCCTATACTGTTCTCCATAATAGCTGTACTCATTTACCCTCCCACCAACAGCATACTGGAGGTCCCTTTTTCCACATATTTGCCCATATTTGCTATTTTTTTCTTCTTGAAAGTAGCCATTTTTAACTCAAGTGAGATGATATCTCATTGTCTTGGATTTCTCAACTAAATGGTCTCTACAAGAAGCTCATTTCATCTGTGAAGACACACACAGACTAAAATTGAAGGAATGGAAAAAGACAATCCACACGAATGTAATTCAAAGGTGAGCCCACATAGGTATACTTACATGACATAAAATAGACTTTAAGATCAAAACTATAAAAAGAGACAAAAAAGAACATTATATAATGATAAAGAGATCTATTCAGTAAGAGAGTGTAACAATATTACTTTATATGCACCCAATAACAAGACACCCAGATATATAAGGCAAATATTACCAGATATAAAAGCTGAGATAGGTTCCAATACAATAATAGCTTGGGACTTAAATAGCTTACTTTTAGCATTGGACAGATCATCTATCAAAACAAAAAATCAATAAAGAAACATTGGATTTAAAGTGTGCCATAGACCAAATTGACTCATCAGACATTTACAGAACATTGCACCCAACAGCTGTAGAACACACCGTCTTTTCATCAGCACACAGAATGTTCTCCAGGACTGATCACATGTGAGGCCACACAACAAGTCTCAAAAATATTTTAAAAATCAAAATTATATTAAGTGTCTTTTCTGACCACAATAGAATAACACTAGAAATCAATAAGATGAACATACAGAACTATACAAATACATGGAGTTTTTATTATTTTTCTTCTAGTTCTACTTCCTCTGTGAGAGCTTTCAAAGTAATTTTTTTTGTGTGGTAAATTTTCTGAAATATCTATGGTTTAATTTGTCTGCACCTTTAAATAATAATATAGCATGAATTAAAATTATCAATGTGAAGTTCTTGTCCTGACTCTTTGAAAGTATTAATCTGTTGGGTTTTTTTTTTTTTTTTTTTTTTTGCATACAGTAATGTTTTTGAGTACTCTATTAAGTTCACCTAAATGTTATTCCTTATAGATAATCTGCTTCCATGCACAGGACATGTTAGAATTGTTTGTTAGTATTCAATCTTTTAAAATTTAAATATAATGGGTTGCATGTGACTATTAATTCATTCTTACTTGTTTAGTTCTTTAATCTCTGCAAATGAGGTCCTATTTTTAAAAAAATATTCTGAAATTCTCAGTGATGATGTGTTTGAAGTAATTCCTCCCCCGTATATAATTTTCAGAAAAATCTATCTTACAGATGTTGATATTTTTAATCCCATACTCATCTCAATATTTCTGTCTTTCTTTCCATCTCTTTACCCTTTCCTGATGTCTTCAGGGGATTTCTGTCATATAGTATTCAGGCTTACTACTCACTCCTTGGATTTGTTCATATGGTGTTCCACCCAACAATGAGTTCATTATCTCAACCACCAAGTTTCCAAATCTAGTGGTACAATTATTTAGTTTCTATGCCATCATTACGTGCTGTTCTTTTAGTGAGGGGGAATGTGACTGGTTAAAGAAGGTGACTAAGCTTTTGAGTTCCTGGATCTCCAAATCTAGACTATCTGAACACAATGTAGATTCCAAATTCCTTGGCTTCAAGCCTGATGCCACAGTTGGATAAGACATTGATGTGCTTTATGGAAGAAGTGAGGGTAGGTTGCATGTAAAAATAACATAAATAATTTGGGATTTATTTGTGGACAGATATAGTAAATTAAAACAATTTCTTCAATTTGTTACTTCTTCCTTTAAAATAAGGTTTATTGGTTCCAACCCTTTGGTTGGTTCAACATAGTGCTCACAGGAGTTGCAGCTCCAAAGAGGATCTAGAGAGATGCAAAGAAAACCTAAAGGCACCCAAGACTGGGAAGAAATTCCAGTTAAAACACAGATAGATAAGCAATAAAAATTAAAAGTTGTTTTAAAAATCCACTGAGTTAGGAAGCTGTTTGTAACAACAACATTATAGGTGATAGTTGTGCCGAGACAGCTCAGTCAGGGAGACCCTAACCCAGCAGTGCTAGAGGAATTAAAGGCACACACACAGAAATACAGAGGTGTGAAGTGGGAAATCAGGGGTCTCACAGCCTTTGAGCGGAGAGACTCGAACAGAGATTTACCCACATATTTATTAACAACAAGCCAGTCATTAGCATTGTTTCTATAGATATTAGATTGACTAAAAGTATCCCTTATGGGAAACGAAGGGATGGGCTGAATTAAAGGAATAGGTTGGGCTAGTTAACTGCAGCAGGAGCATATCCTTAAGGCACAGATTGCTCATGCTATTGTTTGTGGCTTAAGAATTCCTTTAAGTGGTTTTCTGTCCTGGGCGGGCCAGGTGTTCCTTACCTTCATTCCGGTAAACCCACAACCTTCCAGTGTGGGCGTTATGGCCATCATGCACATGTCACAGTGCTGCAGAGATTTTGTTTATGGCCAGTTTTGGAGCCAATTTATGGCCAGATTTTTGGGGGCTTGTTCCCAACAAGTTGAATAGTCCACACAGTGTGCCCAAATGGTTATTTATTAGGGTTGTATGTTCATGTTTAAAGTGAATAATATCCTTGCTTATTTGCTAAGGACATTTATTTGGTTCACTTAATATCGTTATGCTAACTGTTATTCATAGCCCTAAGGATACCTTCCAGTGCCTAGAGACAGGCTGCACTTTTTCAAGAGCTACTTCCCTTGTTTGTAATTATTCAGCTTCTAGGGTGGCGAGATGAGACATTGCTCTGAGACACATGGTAGACTGCACTAACTGGGAGTCATTCTGATGGCCTTGAAAAGTGGATTCTGCCGTGATATTATCCCCGTCTCTGTTAAAAGTGACTATATAGGAGTTTCTCTAAGCAAATAGTTAAGAAGGTCACTGCAGATCTGCTTAAAGAGAGAAACAAAAAGCAAATTTAGAAAGTTCTCTAGAGTCCTATTCCTTCAGAGAATTTTTGTCTCTAAGCTGCCCACACATGCTAGGACACAGCTGTGCTTGATATTTTTTTCAGGTAAAACACTTCTCCCTATTCCTTTTCCATTTGTGTGTGACAAGTTTATATAATAAGGAATAAAATATGTTTTCTATTCTGATTCTTTGTATACTTGTCTTTATGCAATGAAAGCTAAATTTGAAAGTCATTATGTGTTTCTCAAACATCTGGAAATATCAATAATAAGTGAATAGTTACAAAATTTACGGAAGTTACAAATATTAGCTCCAACCAATTCCTTTTTAGTTACTTCTACTTTAATTTATATGTAGGTTCTAGACCTAGGAGTCCAATTTGCTTTTCATAAATATTAATACTTTCATTTAATCATCTAAATATCCTTTACACATATCCTGAGCTATTTGCAATGGGGATCTCTATTGTTTTCTTCCATGTAGACCTTCAAATAAACACCATCAACTCCTTCTTTTGTGATGCTGTTACCTATTGGATTTTATTGTACAGTCAGTGGAACACATTTATCTGGCTATCTTTTTTGTATGTTTGAAATTTCAAAATTTCTTTGAAATATGTTAATAAATAAGAAATGGAAATCTAACCCATAAACTAATGTAATGAAAATTGTTATAATCAAAATGTAAGATAGAAACATAATAGCTGTAGCATAGTGCCAATAATTATCTTTGAAGAATTTCTTTTTCTGGTTTCTTAAATTCTGAGTGAAACACAGTCTAATGCTTAAGTTGGTGAGGGCTTCAAGTGTCTCTTCCGACTCTGAACTCATGGTCATTACACCTTGCATGAGCTTTTTGTAACTCCCTTTTTCTTACAGCTCCTCTAGCCCTAAAGATGTTAGCAGCTTTGTGCAATTACTGATTTCTGAGTAACAGTCTCAACCACCCTTCTTATAATTTGTGTTGAAGTATTTTCTGTATTATTTTTTTTTTCTTAAACATCTGGAGGAATTTCTGGACATTAACTGAAGTAATTTATATTTGTCAACATTCAGATAAGCTGGATATTCACAGGATTTCATATTGTGACAGCCAACATTTTACTTGATAAAATTCTACTCATCTTTCAAGACCCTGTTCAAATATTGTCTCCTCAGATGTGTGATAGATCATAAGTTTATATTCTTTTTATCTAAATATTCCTTATATTCAATAACAAAAGACAGAAATAATAACATAAGAAAATAAATGTGTGTGTATTAGCTCCTATCCAAAGCTTCTAAATAAATATAAAAGCCATTATGATACTCAAAATATTTAATCATGACAATCTTAGCACGGGCACATACACACACAAATAATTTTAAAAGTTTTGGAATTCAGAAAAGGTAATTAGTTGGCGGAAAAAACCAAACTCAGAACACCAGCTACAAAATGAGAAGACATTTGGGAGTAAACAAGGCCAAGAGGCTTAGAAGGGTTGGACTATGAAAAAATACAGCAAAGTAGCAGGATGTGACACCAACATGCAAAAATCTGCTGTGTTTCTACAAATGAACAATGAACAATCCCAAGAGAATTAATAAAAATATAATTTATAATAGCATTACAGGGAATAAAATACTTCAGAATAAATTTAACCAAGAAGGTTAAAGATTTATAAACAATTGATCAAAAAAATTAAAGACATGAATAAATGGAAAAGACATCATATATTTTTGGATTGGAAGATTTAATCTTAAAATGTTAACACTACACAATGTAATCTACAAATTCACTATAAATCATTACATTCACAAAATACCATTTTATTATTTTATTACATTTTATTACAGAAATAGAAAAGACCGTTCTACAATTCATACAGAATCTCTAGGGACACCAAATAGTGGAAACAATCTTGAAATAGAAGATCAAAGCTGGAAGACACAATCTTCTTCATTTTAAAGGTTAATACTAATCAAAACAGAGTGGTACTGACAAAAAAAAAACAAACAAACGAACAAACAAACAGACAGACAAATAGACCAATGAAATGCATTAGAAAGCCATGCCTTTACTGAATGATTTCAGATGAGTTGGTCTGCGCTCCCCTTCCTGTCCATGTAAACAGGTTTACTGTCCCCATTTCACTGTGTAGAAGTTCTTCCTTTACATGCTTTAGTGGTCAGCATTCATCATTTATTTATTGTTTGTATTTGTAGTGGTTTTTTTAATTTTTCAATAACTTTTTATTTAATTAATGAGATTGATAACATTTAACTAAAAAGAGTAAAAACACCAATGCTTAAGAAACGTTGGTGACTGCTTGACTTGTGCATTCATGTATTCTTTCAAACTGAGTCTCTACAAGTGGCTAAGTCAAGGCACGATGATGCTAAGAGTTATGCAGTGCACACAGGTGAGCAAGGGGTGCTCTTAATTCTAAGGTACCACTCTGGTCTACTGTAAAAATAAACTCCCATATGAGAATTTCTTGAAATATAAATTTTTATTCCAACTTTATAGGAGGCCCACTGTGACTTTGGTAAAACTCCTTATTGCTTTTTCTTGTATTTTCCACATCAATGAATTAGCGAACTCTTCTATTTCTCTATATTCTCAGGATCATCATATGAATGAAGGCTTAAACCTTCATAAATAACTTATAAATTCAAAGCATGATGAAAAAGCAATGAATTATAATGGAAAACAGCATGAGGGAAAAATTACTTAGAATTTTAGAATTCTGTCTCTATTCTTAAGAGCTTTATACAAGTTTTTTAACCACTTTCAGTTACAGTTTCATAATCTGTAAAATAATAGCTATCTCAAGAAAGTTTTATGCATGACTCTAAAGTAAATGTAACTCTAAGCGCCTGGCATACATAATTAAGCCAACAAAAAAAAATTAGCTATTATTTGTAGTGGTCTTATTTCAGGGCATTAAACTCATATAGTTTTTTAATCCCTTCTTTGTATGCAGTACACTCCTTGATATTTGATAGGTGATAAATAAATATTTCTTAAACTTAAATTAACCGACCATCTAGTACACAATAAATTATGAAAACTTAATTAAGAATTTACATTTTTTTATTATTATTATACTTTAAGTTCTAGGGTACATGTGCATAACGTGCAGGTTTGTTACATATGTATACTTGTGCCATGTTGGTGTGCTGCACCCATCAACTCGTCAGCACCCATCAATTCGTCATTTATATCAGGTATAACTCCCAATGCAATCCCTCCCCCCTCCCCGCCCATGATAGGCCCCGATGTGTGATGTTCCCCTTCCCGAGTCCAGGTGATCTCATTGTTCAGTTCCCACCTATGAGTGAGAACATGCGCTGTTTGGTTTTCTGTTCTTGTGATAGTTTGCTAAGAATGATGGTTTCCAGCTGCATCCATGTCCCTACAAAGGACTCAAACTCATCCTTTTTTATGGCTGCATAATATTCCATGGTGTATATGTGCCACATTTTCTTAATCCAGTCTGTCACAGATGGACATTTGGGTTGATTCCAAGTCTTTGCTATTGTGAATAGTGCCGCAATAAACATACGTGTGCATGTGTCTTCATAGCAGCATGATTTATAATCCTTTGGGTATATACCCAGTAGTGGGATGGCTGGGTCATATGGTACATCTAGATCTAGATCCTTGAGGAATCGCCATACTGTTTTCCATAATGGTTGAACTAGTTTACAATCCCACCAACAGTGTAAAAGTATTCCTATTTCTCCACATTCACTCCAGCACCTGTTGTTTCCTGACTTTTTAATGATCGCCATTCTAACTGGTGTGAGATGGTATCTCATTGTGGTTTTGATTTGCATTTCTCTGATGGCCAGTGATGACGAGCATTTTTTCATGTATCTGTTGGCTGTATGAATGTTTTCTTTTGAGAAATGTCTGTTCATATCCTTTGCCCACTTTTAAAATTGGAAAAAACGGCTTTAAAGTTCATATGGAACCAAAAAAGAGCCCGCATTGCCAAGACAATCCTAAGTCAAAAGAACAAAGCTGGAGGCATCACGCTACCTGACTTCAAACTATACTACAAGGCTACAGTAACCAAAACAGCATGGTACTGGTACCAAAACAGAGATATAGACCAATGGAACAGAACAGAGTCCTCAGAAATAATACCTCACATCTACAGCCATCTGATCTTTGACAAACCTGAGAGAAACAAGAAATGGGGAAAGGATTCCCTATTTAATAAATGGTGCTGGGAAAATTGGCTAGCCATAAGTAGAAAGCTGAAACTGGATCCTTTCCTTACTCCTTATACGAAGATTAATTCAAGATGGATTAGAGACTTAAATGTTAGACCTAATACCATAAAAACCCTAGAAGGAAACCTAGGTGGTACCATTCAGGACATAGGCATGGGCAAGGACTTCATGTCTAAAACACCAAAAGCAATGGCAGCAAAAGCCAAAATTGACAAATGGGATATGATTAAACTAAAGAGCTTCTGCACAGCAAAAGAAACTACCATCAGAGTGAACAGGCAACCTACAGAATGGGAGAAAATTTTTGCAATCTACTCATCTGACAAAGGGCTAATATCCAGAATCTACAAAGAACTCAAACAAATTTACAAGAGAAAAACAAAGAATTTACATTTAATTAATTTTTATTCAAATTGGGAGATGTTTAAGATATGTGAGTCAAATCTATTTACATTTTGTAAAGGGTCTGATTAGTCAACTTTCTTTCATTCCTATTTCTGAAAATATTCTTATTATAATAGACACAGCGTTTAATATAGTTTAAATTAGATAGAGAATCATGGGTCGAGTATTTTGTTTTTCCCTTCAGAACTTTGAGGCTGATGTTTCAATGTCGTCTCCTACACACTGTCACTGAAAAAATGTGAGTCACATTTTCTTCTTCCTTTTATGTATGGTGTTTTCTTTTGAGAAGCTTTTAAGAGGTCTTTCATTGCTTTTCAAGTTCTGTACCAACATTTGATAGCCAAGGTGTGGAATTAGCCTCTCAGGACACAGAGACTTCCTTCTATATGAGTCTGCAATTTTAGAAAACTTGAAAGCATTTTGTTTTCAAATGTTGTTTCCTCATTATTGATAATAGTATTTTCCTGGAAGCCCTACTTTATGCGTGATGGTTATTTTCTATATATCTTTCCCATCTCTTAAATTCTTATCAGTATCTTTCATCTCTAAATATTCCTCTGTGTGATTGCCTCAGATCTCTCTTCAAATCTACTAATTCTTTCTTAGATATTAATACATCCACTGAGATTTTTTAAATTTGAGTGATTATATTTTTAATGTCTATAATTGTATTTACATTTATTTGAAAAAGAAATTTCTTTTTCTGGTTGACTTTTTTCACATTGTTCTTTTCTTGCTTCATAATTTCACATCCTTCCACTGTATCATTAAGCACTTTATATATATACATATATATACATATATATATACACACACACACACATATATATATATATATATATATATATATTTTTTTTTTTTTTTTTTTTTTTTGAGACGGAGTCTCGCTCTGTTGCCCAGGCTGGAGTGCAGTGGTCGGATCTTGGCTCACTGCAAGCTCTGCCTCCCGGGTTTACGCCATTCTCCTGCCTCAGCCTCCTGAGTAGCTGGGACTACATCATTAGTGTGATAGTGCTAATTTTATCTTTGTACAAATTCAGGAGGATTAACTTGCACTCAGGATTTTGAATGGAATTTTCCAAGCATTTTTGTGTATAATTGCATCACTGAACTTGCTTCAGGTGTTTTAAGTGTACTACTACTTCAGTGTGGATTGTAAGTGTTAACATAAACGTTATAATAAGGTATTAAGAAAATTTCAAAGGGAAATAATTATATAAATTAGCTAAGGAGTCTTTGAGACTGGATTCAACTTTCAACTGGTTGGAGTATGTTTTTAAGTCATTTTTTAAAAGGTAGAAGAATGTATGGCTTAGGCAACAGCCAAGTGTATTTTTGAAGAGGTCATTAAATTATTTTAGTAATAAATAAGTGTTATATTAAAATTTTTGGTAAAAATCTTGTCTTGTAAACACCTTTACAAATTGCTTTTCGGTCTTACAACATTTTGTGCTTCAGGAAAGTCTGAAACTAGACATATTTTTGTTCTTTTAAAGGACATTGAAGTCTTAAAGAGAAATGCTTTTATTCTGTGTATGTATATATCTATATGTACAGCTATCTCTTCTATAAATAATTTCTAGATATTTAATAGCTCTGTTTCTATTGCAAATATACCTTCTTAAGAAATAAATTCAAATTGGTTTCTGATCAGGCTTTAAAACATATACTGCTTTTTACATTTTTATTCTTATATTTTGGCCATGTTGCTGAAACCGATTATTAATTTTAATAACATGAAGATTCTCCTAGATTTGTTTGAATAGGCATTCATATCATCTGCAAATAATTTTTCCTATCTTCTTCAATATTATTTCATATTCTTAATTCTAAATAGGATGCTACTCTTGTTAAGTCATTAAAAATGATACATGATAAACAACCGTTGCAATTAGGGAACGATATTTTTCATTCATACTTAAAAATATATCAGTGAGTATTTTTTTGTTTTTTGTTTTCTTATTTTTAATTTTTTTATACTACTTTAAGTTGGGGGATACGTGTGTTGAATGTGCGGGTTTGTTACATACGTATACATGTGTCATGGTGGTTTGCTGCATCTATCAACCCATCATCTAGGTTTTAAGCCCCTCATGCATTAGGTATTTGTCCTAATGCTCTCCATCCCTTTGCTCCTCACCCCCTGAGAGACTCCAGTGTGTGATGTTCCCCTCCCTGTGTCTGTGTGTTCTCATTAATCAACTCCCACTTATGAGTGAGAACATGTGGTGTTTGGTTTACTGTTCCTGTGTTAGTTTGCTGTGGATGATGGTTTCCCACTTCATCCATGTCACTGCAAAGGACATGAACTCAGTTTTTTATGGCTGCATAGTATTCCATGATGTATATGTGCCACATTTTCTTTATCCAGTCTATCATTGATGGGCATTTTGTTGGTTTCAAGTCTTTGCTATTGTAAATAGTGCTGCAGTAAACATATGAGTGTGTGTGTCTTTATAGTAGAATGGTTTATAATCCTTTGGTATATACCCCGTAATGGGATTGCTGGGTCAAATGGTATTTCTGCTTCTAGATCCTTGCAGAATTGCAACAGTGTCTCTCACAATGGTTGAACTAATTTACACTCCCACCAACAGTGTAAAAGCATTCCTATGTCTCCTCATCCTCACCAGTATCTGTTGTTTCCAGACTTTTTAATGATTGTCATTTTAACTGGTGTGAGATGGTATCTCTCTGTGGATTTGATTTGCATTTCTCTAATGACCAGTGATGATGAGGTTTTTTTCATGTTTGCTTGGCCATATAAATGTCTTCCTTTGCGAAGTGTCTGTTCATATACTTTGCTCACTTTTTGATGGGGTTGTTTGTTTTTTTTCTTGTAAATTTGTTTCAACTCCTTGTAGATTCTGGATATTAGACCTTTATCAGTTGGATAGATTGCAAAAATTGTCTCCCATTCTGTAGGTTGCCTGTTCACTCTGATCATAGTTTCTTTTGCTGAGCAAAGCTCTTTAATTTAATTAAGTCACATTTGTCAATCTTGGCTTTTGTTGCAATTGCTTTTGGTGTTTTGTTCATGAAGTCTTTGCCCATGCCCATGCCCTGAATGGTATTGCCTAGGTTTTCTTCTAGGGTTTTTATAGTTTTAGGTTTTACATTTAAGTGTTTACTCCATCTTGAGTTAATTTTTGTGTAAGATATAAGGAAAGGGTTCAGTTTCTCTTTTCTGCATATGGCTAGCCAGTTTTCCTAGAACCATGTATTAAATAGAGAATCCTTTCTCCATTGCTTGTTTTTGTCAGGTTTGTTGAAGATCAGATGGTTGTAGATATCTGGTGTTGTTTCTGAGGCCTCTGTTCTGTTCCATTGGTCTACATAGCTGTTTTGGTACGAGTATCATGCTGTTTTGATTACTGTAACCTTGCAGTATAGTTTAAAATCAGGTAGTGTGATGCAGCTTGTTATTTTTGCTTAGGATTGTCTTGGCTATATGGGCTCTTATTTGGTTCCATATGAAATTTAAAGTAGATTTTTCTAGTTCTGTGAAGAAAGTCAGTGGTAGCTTCATGGGAATAACATTGAACCTATAAATTACTTTGGGCAGTAGGACATTTTCACAATATTGATTCTTCCTATACCTAAGCATGGAAATTTTTTTTTCCATTTGTTTGTGTCCTCTCTTATTTCCTTGAGCAGTGGTTCATAGTTCTCCTTGAAGAGTTCCTTCACATCTCTTGTAAGTTGTATTCCTAGATATTTTATTTTCTTTGAAGAAATTATGAACGGGAGTTCACTCATGATTTGGCTCTCTGCTTGTCTATTATTGGTGCATATATTGGATTGCTTGTGATTTTTGCACATTGATTTTGTATCCTGAGACTTTGCTGCAATTGTTTATTGGCTTAAGGAGTTTGGGGGCTGAGACAACGGAATTTTCTAAATACACATTCATATTGTCTACAAACAGAGACAATTTCACTTCCTCTCTTCCTATTAGAATACTCTTTATTTCTTTCTCTTGCCTGATGACTCTGGCCAGAATTTCCAATGCTATGTTGAACAGGAGTGGTGAGAGAGGGCATCCTTACCTTGTGCCGGTTTTCAAAGGAAATGCTTCCAGCTTTTGCCCATTCAGTATGATATTGGCTGTGGGTTTGTCATAAGTAGCTCTTATTATTTTGAGATATGTTCCATCAATACCTAGTTTATTGAGAGTTTTTAGCATGAAGGGGTGTTGAGTTTTATTGAAGGCTTTTTCTGCATCTATTGAGATAATCATGTGGTTTTTGTCAGTGGTTGTGTTATGTGATGGATTATGTTTATAACTTTGCATACGTTGAACCAGCCTTGCATCCCAGGGATGAAGCTGACTTGATTGTGGTGGATAAGTCCTTTGATATGCTACTGGATTCTGTTTCTATTGAGTATTTTATTGAGGATTTTTGCATTGATGTTCATCAGGGATATTGGTCTGAAATTTTCTTTTTGTTGGGTAGGGGGGTTCTGCCCAGTTTTGGAATCAGGATGATACTGGCCTCATAAAATGAGTTATGGATGAGTTCTTCTTTTTCTATTGTTTGTAATAGTTTCAGAAGGAATGGTACCAGCTCTTCTTTGTACCTCTGGTAGAATTCTGTTGTGAATTCATCTAGTCCTGGGCTTTTTTTTGGTTGACAGGCTATTAATTACTGCCTCAATTTCAGAACTTGTTATTGGTCTTTTCAGGAATATGACGTCTTCCTGGTTTAGTCTTGGGAGGCTGTGTGTGTGTCCAGGAATTTATTGAAATGTTTTAGATCTTCTAGTTTATTTGTGTGGAGGTGTTTATAGTATTCTCTGATAGTAGTTTGTATTTCTGTGGGATCACTGGTGATATCCCCTTTATCATTTTTTTATTTTGTCTATTTGATTCTTCCCTCTTTTATTCTTTATTAGTCTGTCCAGCAGTCTTTCTATTTTGTTAATCTTTTCAAAAGTCCAGCTCCTGGATTCACTGATGTTTTTAATGGTTTTTTTGTGTCTCTATCTCTTTCAGTTCTGCTCTGATCTTAATTATTTTGTGTCTTCTGCTAGCTTTTGAATTTGTTTGCTCTTGCTTCTCTAATTCTTTTAATTGTGATGTTAGGGTGTCAATTTTAGATCTTTCTCACTTTCTGATGTGGGCATTTAGTGCTATAAATTTCTCTCATAATATTGCTTTAGCTGTGTCCCAGAGATTCTGGTACATTGTCTCTTTCTTCTTATTGGTTTCAAGGAACTTTGTTATTCCTGCCTTAGTTTCGTTATTTACCCAGTAGTCATTCAGGAGCAGGTTGTTCAATTTCCATGTAGTTGTG
This sequence comes from Piliocolobus tephrosceles, assembly GCF_002776525.5. Taxonomy (NCBI): domain Eukaryota; kingdom Metazoa; phylum Chordata; class Mammalia; order Primates; family Cercopithecidae; genus Piliocolobus; species Piliocolobus tephrosceles. The sequence continues at coordinate 4,876,307 of NC_045444.1, read as the reverse complement.
CAGTTTTGAGTATGTTTCTTAATCCTGAGTTCTAATTTGATTGCACTGTGGTCTGAGAGGCTGTTTGATGTGATTTCTGTTCTTTTGCATTTGCTGCGGAGTGTTTTACTTCCAATTATGTGGTCAATAATAGAATAAGTGCAATTTGGTGTGAGAAGAAGGTATATTATGTTGATTTGGGGCGAAGAGTTCTGTAGATGTCTATTAAGTCTGCTTGGTCCAGAACTGAGTTCAATTCCTGAATATCCCTGTTAATTTTCTGTCTCATTGATTTGTCTAATATTGACAGCGGGGTGTTAAAGTCTCCCACTATTATTGCGTGGAAGTCTAAGACTCTTTGTAGGTCTCTAAGACCTTGTTTTATGAATCTGGGTGCTCCTGTAATGGGTGCATATATGTTTAGGACAGTTAGCACTTCTAGTTTCATTGTTCCCTTTACCATTATGTAATGCCCTTCTTTGTCTTTTTTGATCTTTGTTGGTTTAAAGTCTGTTTTATCAGAGACTAGGATTGCAATCCCTGCTTTTTTTTGCTTTCCATTTGCTTGGTAAATATTCCTCCCTTTATTTTGAGCCTATGTGTGTCTTTGCACGTGAGATGGGTCTCCTGAATACAGCACACCCATGGTTCTTGACTCTTTATCTAATTTGCCAGTCTGTGTATTTTAACTGGGGCATTTAGACCATTTACATTTAAGGTTAGAATTATTATGTGTGAATTTGATCTTGGCATTATGATGCTAGCTGGTTATTTTGCCTGTTAGTTGACGCAGTTTCTTCATAGTGTCGTTGGTCTTTATATTTTGGTGTTTTGTTGTTGTTGTTGTTGTTGTTTTTCTGCAGTTGCTGGTACCATTTTTTCCTTTCCATATTTAGTGCTCCCTTCAAGAGCTCTTGTGAGACAGGCCTGGTGGTGTCAAAATCCCTCACCATTTGCTTGTCTGTAAAGAATTCTATTTCTCCTTCACTTATGAAACTTAGTTGACTTGATATGAAGTTCTGGGTTGAAAAATGCTTTAAGAATGTTGAATATTGGCCCCCACTGTCTTCTGTCTCGTAGGGTTTCTGCAGAGAGATCCACGGTTAGTCTGAGTGGCTTCTATTTGTAGGTAACCTGATCTTTCTCTCTGGCTGCCCTTAACATTTTTTCCTTTGTTTCAACCTTGGTGAATATGATTATTATGCGTCTTGGAGTTGCTTTTCTTGAGGAGTATCTTAGTGATGTTCTCTGTATTTCCTGAATTTAAACGTTGGCCTTTCTTGCTAGGTTAGGGAAGTTCTCCTGGATAATATCTTGAAGTGTGTTTTCCAACTTGGTTCCATTCTTCCCATCACTTTCAGGGACCCCAATCAATAGTAGGTTTAGTCTTTTTACGTAGTCTCATATTTCTTGGAGACTTCGTTTATTCCTTCTCAATCTTTTTTCTCTAATCTTGTCTTCACTCCTTATTTTCTTAAGTTGATCTTCAATCCCTGATATCTTTTCTTCTGCTTCATTGTTTTGGCTATTGATACTTGTGTATGCTTCACTAAGTTCTTGTGCTGTGTTTTTCAGCTCCATCAGGTCATTTATGTTGTTCTCTAATCTGGTTATTCTAGTTAGTAGTTCTTGTAACCTTTTGTCAAGGTTCTTAGCGTCCTTGCATTGGGTTAGAACATGCTCCTTTAACTCAGAGGAGTTTGTTTTTACCAACATTCTGAAGCCTAGTTCTCTCAATTAATCAAACTCATTCTTTTTCAGTTTTGTGCCCTTGCTGGAGAGGATTTGCAATCATTTGGAGGAAAACAGGCATTCTGGTTTTCGAATTTTCATCATTTTTCCACTGGTTTTTCCTCATCTTCATGGATTTATCTATTTTTGATCTTTGAGGCCATTGGATGGGGTTTCTTTTTGGGGGTTCTTTTTGTTGATATTGATGTTATTGCTTTCTGTTTGTTTGTTTTTCTTCTAACAGTCAGGCCCTTCTTCTGCAGGTCTGCTACAGTTTGCTGGAGGTCTGCTCTAGACCCTGTTTGCCTGGATATCACCAGTGGAGGCTGCAGAACAGCAAAGACTGCTGCCTGCTCCTTCCTCTGGAAGCTTAGTCCCAAAGGCTGATGCCAGCCAGAGCTCTTCTGTATGAAGTCTCTGACAACCCCTGTTGGGAGGTCTCTTCCAGTCAGGAGGTTAAGTGGTCAGGGACCCACTTGAAGAGGCAGTCTGTCCCTTAGTAGAGCTCAACTGCTGTACTGAGAAAACCCTCCTTGTCAGGATCTGCTGCTCTCTTCAGAGCCAGCAGGCAGGAACATTTAAGTCCACTGAAGTTGTGCCCACAGCCGTGCCTTCCCCCAGGTGCTCTGTCCCAGGGAGACGGGAGTAATATCTATAGGCCCCTGATTGAAGCTGTTGCCTTTCTTTCAGAAATGCCTTGCCAAATGAAGAGGAATCTAGGCAGGCAGTCTGGCCGTAGCCACTTTGCTCCACCATGTTGAATTCTGCCCAGTCTGAGATTCCGGGCCTTTTTAGTGCTGTCAGGGAAAAACCACCTACTCAAGCCTCCATAATGACAGACACCCCTCCCTCCCCCACCCCCCCCACTAAGCTCAGTCGTCCCAGGTCAACTTCAGACTGCTGTGCTTGCAGTGAGAATTTCAAGCTAGTGGTTCTTAGCTTGCTGGGCTTTTTGGGAATGGGACCCTGTGAGTGAGACCACTTGGCTCCCTGGCTTCGGCCCCCTTTCCAGGGGAATAAACTGTTCTGTCATGCTGAGGTTCCAGGTACCACTGGGTTATAAAAAAAATAAAAATAATAATAATAACTCCTACAGCTAGCTCAGTGTCAGCCCAAACAGTTGTCCAGTTCTGTGCTTGAAACCCAGGAACCCAGGACCCTGGTGGTCTAGGCATGTGAGGGAATCTACAGGTCTGTGGAATGCAAACACTGTGGGAAGAGCATAGTACCTGGGCTGAATAGCACAGTCCCTCACAGCTTCCCTTGGCTGGAGTGAGAGGTGACAATGTGCTAGCAGTCCTCACTCTCAGGGTCTCCTTGGCCTCCAGCCTCAGTTTCCACTCTGGCGGTGCTTGAGGAGCCCTTCAGCCCACCATGGCACCATGGGAGACCCTCTCTGGGCTGGCTGAGGCCGGAGACACCTCCCTCTGCTTGTGGAGAGGTGTGGAGGGAGAGGCACGGTGGTGGGCTCCCTGGGCCCCACACACCGAGCGGCCCACCGGCACTGCGGGCCCAGGGCAGTGAGGGGCTTAGCACCAGGGCCAGCAGCTGGGGAGGTTGCGCCAGGTCCCCCTGCAGTGCTAGTCCGCCGGTGGGGCACTCAAATTCTCGCTGGGCCTTAGCTGCCTCCCTGCAGGGCAGGGCTCTGGAAGCCCGCCATGTCTGAGCTCCTCCTCCTGTGGTGGCCTCCCGTGTGGCCGTAGCCTCCCCAACGGTCGCCGCGCCCTGCTCCCTGGTGCCCGGTCCCATTGACAGCCCAAGGGCTGAGGAGTGCAGGCACAGCTGGGGACTGGCTGGCAGCTCTGCCTGCAGCCCTGGTGCAGGATCCACTGGGTGAAGCCAACTGGGCTCCTGAACCAGATAGGGATTTGGAGAACTTTTATGTCTAGCCAGAGGATCCTATGCTCACCAATCAGCACTCTGTGTCTAGCTCAGGGTTTGTAAATACACCAATTAGTACTCTGTGTCTAGCTCAAGGTTTGTGAATACATTCTGTATCCAGCTAAGCTAGTGGGGACTTGGAGGACTAGCATTTTGTGGCTCTGTGTCTAGCTCAAGGATTTTAAATGCACCAATCAGCACTCTGTGTCTAGCTCAGGGTTTGTAAATACACCAATTGGTACTCTGTATCTAGCTAACTCTGTATCTAGCTAACTGGCACTCTGTGACTCTGTGTCCAGCTCAAGGATTGTAAACACACCAATCAGCACTCTGTCAAAACGGACCAATCAGCACTCTGTAAAATGGACCAATCAGCAGGATGTGGGTGGGGCCAGATAAGGGAATAAAAGCAAACTGCCCAAGCTAACCAGCGGCAACCCCCTGGGGTTCCCTTTCGCATCGTGGAAGCTTTGTTCTTTTGTTCTTTGCAATAAATCTTGCTGCTGCTCACTCTTTGGGTCCATGCAGCCGTTATGAGCTATAACACTCACTGCGGAGGTCTGTAGCTTCACTCCTGCAGCCAGCGAGACCACCAACCGACCAGGAAGAATGAACAACTCCAGACATGCTGCTTCACTCCTGATAGCGAGACCACCAATCCACTAGAAGAAAGAAGCTCCAGACACAGCTGAACATCTGAAGGAACAAACTCCGGACACACCATCTTTAAGAACTGTAACACTCACCACGAGGGTCCGTGGCTTCATTCTTGAAATCAGTGAGACCAAGAATCCACCAATTCCGGACACAGGAGGAGGGATGATTTCCTCTCCTTGCACTTCCTAGATGAGGCAATGCCCCATCCTGCTTCTGCTTGCCTTCAATGGGCTGCACCCACTGCCTAACAAGTTCCAATGAGATGAACAGGTTACCTCAGTTGGAAATGCAGAAATCACCTGCCATCTGCATTGGTCTCGCTGGAGCTACAAGAACTGTTCCTTTTCTGCCATCTTGCCAGCAGTCTCTTTTTGGTTTTTATATTTTAATGAGAATTTGTTAATAATAGCTTGGGTGTGTCTTGATATTATCGTATAATTTCTTCATTATAGTCCTTTAAAATAAATTAACCTCACAGTTACATTTTGTGTACTACTTTTGTTCATTTTTTAATAAAAATGTGAGACCTGTAAACTGAGCTAGAAAATATGTTTAATGAAAAAGTATTTTTAGGTTTGTAAAATGTTTTATAATAACAACTTATTTGTGTGCTGAAAGGATTTTTGTCAATATATTTGCTTTCTTTGCTTTAAATTTTTAATTTATTCACAAATCTATGCAGGTTTTTTCTTTACTTAGTTGTATTTACTACATATTCAATTCTCTTAAGCATATTAACCTACTCAGAGCTTTCATACATTCTTAAGCGAATTTTAATCATTTTTAAAAATCTATTTCATCTCTATTTTCAAATGTGGTAATAAGTCATTTTATATGATAATCTTCCATGTTTTAAAAATTCCACTGTATTTAAATTTATATCTTGTTTCTTATATAATAAAGGTACTATTTGTATCTTTTTCCCCCAGTGAGACATGAAAAAAATTGACAATTTTGGTTTTAAAAAATATGTATTTTGTCCAACTTGTGGTAAAATGTGCATAATATAAAATTTACTATTTTTACCATTTCATCAGCATTAAGTACATTCACATTGCTGTGCAACCATTACCCTCATCAATCCACAGAACATTTTAGTCTTGCAAAACTTAAACTACTCACATTAACTCTCTGTTTCTCCCTATCACCCAGCTCCTGGCAAATACCATTCTACTTTTCTGTATATAAATTTGACTACATTGAGTATCACATATGGGTTGGAATCAGAGTATTTGTCCCTTTGTGACTGCTTTGTTTCATTTAGCATAATGTTCATCCACATTGTAGCATGTGTCTGAATTTCCTTCCTTTTAAAGCTGGATATTAGTCCATCTATATTTCTGTACCACAATATGTTTACCCACTAATCCATTGGTAGACATATGGGCTACTTCCAACTTTTGGCTATTGTAAACAATGAACATGGATATATGAATATCTGTTGAGGTCTTCATTTTAGGCTGAGCACTGTGCTGAAGACAGGCAGGCCTAGTGAGGTCCAGAATGAAAAATTCTGTCCTGTAATAATTGAGTAGGCCTATGGAATACTTGCTATTTCTCTCCTCTATGAAGTGACTTATTGGAGAGAATTAGGATCAGACTCAGATCTAGGAAAGAACTAACCAAGAGAATGTGCTGCTGGACAGGGAAAAGGGTGCTCAGATACGTTGTCTGGAATGCACAGTGCCCTTGCCCTTAGGTAAGAGGTGATTGAAACTAGAGCCTGCCACCCAGAAGTGGAATTTCTGGATCATATGGTTGCAATAGTTTTTTTTTTTTTTTTTTTTTTTTTTTTTTAATTGCCATACTGTTTTTCACAATGGCTATGCCATTTTACATTCCCACCAGCAATGTACAAGAATTTCAATTTCTCCACATACTTGCTAACACCTGTTACTTCTGTTTTGCTTTTGTTTTTGTTTTTGTAATAGTCATCTATATTAGTTCATTCTTACATTGCTAGAAAGAACTACCTAGACTGAGTAATTCATAGAGGAAAGAGGTTCAATCAGCTTACAGTTCTGTGGGCTGAACAGGTTTCTGCTTCTGGGGAGGCCTCAGGAAACTTACAATCATGGCAGAAGGTAAAGAGGCAGCCAGCACATCTTTATATGGCCAGCAGGGCAGGGGTGGCAGGAGGTGTGACAAATTCTAAAAAAAACACATCTTGTGAGAACTCTATCATGAGAACAGCAAGAGGGAAGTTCACTCCCGTGATTCAATCACTTATCACCAGGCCCCTCCTCCAACACTGGAAATTACATTCAACATGAGATTTAGGTGGGGACACAGAGCCAACCCATACCATCATTCTAATGGTAGTGAAGTGGTATCTCACTGTGGTTTTGATATGCATTTTCCTAATGATTAATGGTGTTGAGCATCTTTTCATGGGCTTATTGTCTATTTGTATATTTTTTGTATGCTTTTTAAAATAGGTGTCTATTCAAGTTCTTTATTTTATTTTTATTTTCTGAACTGGGTTGTTTGTTTTTTGTTGTTGCATTATGGAAGTTCCTTATATATTCCAGATATAGATCTCTTATCAAACATATTATTTGCTTATATTTTCTCCCATTCTATAGGTTATCTCTTCGCTCTGTTGATTGTTTTATTTGCTGTGCAGAAGCTTTTTAGTTTGAAGAAAACCCACTTAGCCACAACAACCTTGAGCAAAAAGAACAAAGCTGAAGGAATCACACTATCTGACTTAAAAACATAGTACAAAGCTATAGTAACCAAAACAGCATAATACTGGCAAAAAACAAATACATAGACCAGTGAAGCAAAATAAAGAACCCAGAAATAAATCCAGACATTTACCACCAACTATCAACAAAAGCACCAAGAATATCTACTGGAGAAAAAGCAGTCTCCTCAATAAATGGTGCTGGGAAAACTTAATATTCACATGACATTTGGTGTGAGGTGTTATTCTAATTGTGGTTTTGATTTGCATTTCTCTGATTAGTGATGCTGAGCATTTTTTATATGTCTGTTGGCCACTTTTATGTCTTCTTTTGAGAATAGTCTTTATATTTTTTGCCCACTTTTTAATGACATAATTTCTTTTTCTCTTGCTGGTTTGTTTAAGTTCTTTATAGATTCTGCATATTAGACCTTTATAAATTCTCAGTTTGCAAACATGTTGTCCCATTCTGTAGGGTTCCTTTTTACTCTGTTGATAGTTTCTTTTGCTGTTCAGAAGCTCTTTAGTTTAATTAAGTCTCAATTATCAGTTTTTCTTTTGGTTGCTATTGCTTTCGAGGACTTAGTCATAAACTCTTTGCCTATGCTGATATTTGAAAGAGTATTTTGTAGGTGTTCTTCAAGAATTGTTATAATTTGAGGTCTTATATTTAAGTCTTTAATGTATCTTGAGTTATTTTTTGTATATAGTGAGAGGGAGTGGTCTAGTTTCATTCTTCCACAAATGGTTAGTCGGTTTTCCCAGCACCATTTATTGAATAGGGAGTCACCCTCATTGCTTATCTTTGTCCATTTTGTCACAGGTCAGTTGGTTCTAGGTGTGCAGCTTTATTTCTGAATTCTCTATTCTGTTTCATTGGTCTAAGTGTCTAGTTTATTACCAGTACCATGCCGTTTTGATTCCTATAATCTTATAGTACAGTTTGACGTTGGTCAGTGTGATGCCTTCAGCTTTGTTTTTCTTGCTAAGGATTGCTTTGCCTATTCAGGCTCTTTTGGGAATCCATATAAATTTTAGAATACTTTCTTCTAATTCTTTTTCTTAAAAAAAGATTGGTAATTTGGTACATATAGCACTGGATGTATAGATTGGGCAGTGTAAACATTTTAATGATACTGTCATCTGTGATTTCCTTCAGCAGTGTTTTGTGGCTGTCTTTGAGATGTCTCACCTCCTTGGCTAGATAGGCTCCTAGATATTTTATTTTTTTCTGGCTATTGTAAATGTGATTGCATTATCGATTTGACTTTCAGCTTGAACCTTACTGGTGTATGCAAATGCTACTAATTTTTGTACATTAATTTTGTAGCCTAAAACTTCACTGAGATCGTTCATCAGGTCTAGGAGCATTTTGGTGAAGTCTTTAGGGTTTTTTAGGTATAGAATCATACCATTAGCAATAATATTAGCTATTATTGATAATAGCAAAAAAGTATATATATATATATATATATATATAGGTAAATGCTCAAGTAAATTACAAAATATTCACATAGTTGAATTCATAAAACTTCTGAAGTAATTCTATGAGTAGTTTATAATTTTATGGTGAATGCTTAGAATATAATGTTAAATAAATCTTGTTCATGCAGGATAATAGCAACATTATAAAAAACATGTGAAAATATTGAAAGGGAAGATACTAAAACAGAATAATTATGGGTTGTTCTGTCTAAATTTTTATGCACTACAAATGATACAGCGTGTCCAATTTATGACAATAAAAAGTGTTTTAAAAGTCTGAAGTTTTGAAAAGGGTTACATCAGCAAGATAGCAGATTAAGAACCCCAGACTCATTATCCAACAGAGATCCAAATTTAGCAATAATATATATTCCAAAGGCCTTTATGAGAACTCTGGAAATAATTAAGAAGCCACAATACCCCAAAGCAAACAATAGCTGTATTGAAATGAGTAGGAAAGCCTGTTGCATTTCACTAATAGCCCTCCCACCAAGCCAGCACAATTAGTGCAATCAGGAGAACATGGCCACTCACAACTTTTTTCTTGAGAAAGAAATAGAAGAGTGAAGTGTACATAAAATTTTCTGGCTTTTCAGTGAACCTGTCTATGGAACTAGTTTCTGTTTCACCTGGTGAAGGGCATTGATGATACGCTGCAATACACTGGATGCCTGAGAGCCACTGAGAACGAAGTAGCTTGTTGCAACACCAGAAAACCAGCAGCAGCACAGACAGACAGTGGAAGGCACAAGAAATTACGAGATTTTCTTAAAATCCTGTGTACCACTGTAATTAGGAAATTACATAAACAAGCACAGAGAAGACCCATTTTTAGAAAAGATTTGAGAGGCCCACAGAATCTCTGACTGGAATAATTAGTAAAGATCTTCCCCCGCATGAAGCCAGTCCGTATGGCCTGAGAATTTGAGATCTTTTTTTCCAAATAAGTAAATCCTGGCCAAAAAAAAAGCATATGAAGAAACAGGGAAATAAGGCTCAATCAAAAGAAAAAATATCTCTAGAAATTGATCTTTAAAGAATGAGAGCTCTGTGAATTTTCTGAAAAAATAATTCAAACTATCTTAAAGAATCTTAATGAGCTGCTTCACCCACGGGAGAGAAGAGATTGGTTTGTGTGTTCAGCTCTCCACTTTTCCAAGGGGACTTCCAGCAAACTGGTTTCTGTCCTACCAATACTGGAGCTGTGATGGGTCTGGCACAGTCTAACCACCCAGGGGAGAATGTTGGCAACAGTTTAGCCTGGTAGATGCCAGTGATTACACTCCCTGCTTTGCACATAGCAAGTAGGTTTTAAAAAAACCAAGCTGAAAGCTTCCCCACAGGAAGGGAAAGAATCTGTCCATGTGTCCAGCACCCTAACTTTTCTCCATGGATGCCAAAATAACTAACATTTCTAACCAGTTTTGGCTTAAATAGGCCCAGCACAGTCAAGCTGCTCAGAGAATATGAAAATGGTGTTTTGGGCTTGTAGACCATAGCTACCCTCTCTCTGGCTCACCACAGAGTACATGGACAAAAATACAACTGCCTAATTCCTTCTCAGGAGGGAAAGAATTGTTACAGGCCACCATTATTTTTGGCTGGATTTGTTGGTGAAAGTGTTCTCTTTTATAAAACCAATCCATGAAGACTGGGAGAGGTGCTTGCTTTATTAATATACAGAAACCAACATAGAGCGTCAAGAAAAAATGAAGAATCAGGTAAAGATGTTCCAAACAAAGGAACAAGACAAACATACAGAAACCAACCTTACATGATTTATCCAATAGATAATTAACAATAATTATAAGATACTCATCAAGGACATAAAAACATAGTGAGAATTTCAACAATGAGTTGGGAAATCTTAAAAAGTACCAAACAGAAATCATGGGCTGAAGAACATACACTGAAAAATTTACTAGAGAGGCTCAACAGCAGACTAGACCAAGCAAAAGAAAGGATTAGCAAATCCTTTCCAGTGATGACAGATCACTGGAAAAAATTTAGAGGAGCATAAAGACAAAAAGACTACAAAAGAGTGACGAAAACTTATAGGAATTATGGGACACCATCAAGTTGACCAACACACATATTCTGAAGTCCCAGAAAAAGACGAAACAAAGAACCATAAAAATCACTTAATGTAGTAATGACTAAAATTTATCAAATCTCTAGAAGTAAGTTCCAGGTCCCAGAAGCCCAGAGACACCAAATAAGATGAATACATGCACACTGAAACACATTATAATCAAATTGTCAAATGTAAAAGACAAAGAATTCTGAAAGCGGCAAGAGAAAAAAACGTGACTTGTCATATACAAGGGAACTTCCATGAAACTATAAATAGATATTTCAACAGAAACTTTTTGGGTTGGAAGGAATAAGATAATATATTCAAAGTGGTGAAAGAAAAAACTAAAACTGATAATCAAGAATACGGTATCTGGAAAAACTCTTCTTTAAAACAAAAAGGGAAGATAAAGACTTTCACGGCAAAACAAAAGCTGAAGGAGTTCATCATCACTAAACCTGCCTTAAAAGAAATGCAAAAGAGAATCCTTAAGGTTGAAATGAAAGGATACAAAATAGCAAGACAATAGTATAAGAAAATATAAAACTCATTGGCAAAGGTAAATATGTAAACAAGTACATAATACTGTTACTGTAATCGTAAATTGCTGTAATATTTGTATAAAAGTTAAAAGAAAAATGTACTAAAATAAATATGACTAAAAATATCTTGAAAGGTACATAATATGAATACATATAAATCATGATAAAAATAACATAAAGTATATGGGAGAAAATTGAAGTGTAGTCTTAGTGCATGATTGAATATAAGTTTCTATCGGCTTTAAATAGACTATAATACTATAAGATATTTGTGTAAGCTGCAAGGTAACCACATACACACAAAAAAGCTATAGAATTGTTTTAAAATTAAAAATAACAAAGTATATAAGTTTTTTAAAGGTTTTTTCTTTTTGTGACAGGAACTTGCGCTATCACCCACAACTGGAGTACAGTGGCATGATCATAGCTCACTGGAGCATCAAAGTCCTAGGCTCAAGGGATTTTTCTACCTCAGCCTCCTGAGAAGATTAGGTGTACATCAGCATGCCTCCCACGGTACATGCAAGCATACCTCACTAATTTTTACATTAATTATTTAATTAATTAATTTAGTGGGTTTGTTTGTTTTTTGTAGAGATGAGTCTTACTATGTTGCTCAGTCTGGTCTTGAACTCATAGGCTCTGGCAGTCCTCCTACCTCAGTCTCCAAAGTGCTGGGATGACAGGTGTGAGCCACTCTACTTAATTTCTAAATATCTTTGAAAATAAACAAAAAATGAAGGAAGATGGTAAGAATAGAAATACAGGTAAAAGAACTACCAGACTTAAGTGAAAGCAATGAACAAAATACGGTAGTGATAAATTCTTCCCTATCAAAAATTATTTCAAATGCAATAAACTCTCTAATCAAAAGCTATAGAGTGGCTGATTAAAAGAAATACAAGACACAACCATATGCTGTATGCAAGAAACTAACTTTAACAATAGACACAGGCTGAAAGTGAAGAGAAAGGGAAAGTTATTCCATGCAAATCATAACCAAAAAAGAGCAGATGTAGCCAGGTATCGTGGTTCATGCCTGTAATTCCAGTGTTTTGCCAGGCCCAAGGTGGGAGGACTGCTTGAAGTAAGGAATTTCTTACCAGCCTGGGAAAATATAGCAAGACCCTCTCTCTAGAGATAATTTTAAAAAATAGCCAAATGTGGTGGCATGTGCCTGTAGTCATAGCTACTCAGGAGGCTGAGGCTAGACAGTCACTTAAGCCCCGGAGTTTAAGGCCATGGTGAGCTACACTTACCCCACTGTACTCCAGCCTGGGCAAGAGCATAAAACCTTATCTCAAAAAAGAAGAAGAAGGAAGAAAAAGAAGAAAGAAGAAAAAGGATTATGATGATGATGATGATGGAAAAAGAAAAGAAGAAAAAGAAGAGGAGGAGAAAGAAGGAGGAGGAGGAGGGGTAGAAGAAGAGAAGGAGGAGAGAAGGAGGAGAGAAGAAGAGAGAAGGAGGAGAAGGAAAACAGATATGGCTATATTTACATCAGACAAAATATACTTTAATGAAAACCTGTGAAAAAAAGACAAAGAAGAGCATTTTATAACGATAAAAGGGTCAATCATACTGGAAAGAATACAAATATAAATGTATACGTATTCAATATCAGAGCACCTAAACATATAAAACAAACATTGACAAAACTAAAGGAAGAAATTATGAACAGAAAATCAACACAGAATATCAATGAGAAAACAGATGACTTGAATAAAATCATAAACCATATTGACCTAACAAACATACACAGAACATTCCACCTCAAAGCAGCAGAATAAACATTTTTCTCAAGTGTACCAGGAACTTTCTCCAAAACAGATTACTTGCTAGGACACAAAATAACAAATCTTAACAAATTTAAGATTAAAATTATACCAGGTATCTTTTAATGGAATGAAACTAGAAATCAATAGCAGAAGGATAACTGAAAAATTCACAAATATGTGGAAATTAAATAATACACTATTGAGCAATCATTGGGTAAAAGCAGTAATCAAAAAAATTTAAAACTTCATTGGGACAAATGAAAAATACAATATACTAAAACTTGTGGGATGCAGTAAAAGCAGTACTAAGAAGGGGAGGCCATAGCAATAAACACCTACTTTAAAAAAACAAGAATGATCTCAAATAAACAACCTAAATTTACACCTCAAGGAACTAGATAAAGAAGAGCAAACTAAGCCCCAAATTAGCAGAAGATGAAAATAACAGATTAGAACAGAAACACATGAAATAGAAAAAAAGATTTAATAACGCTGAATTGGTTTTTTGAAAAGATTAACAAAATTTACAAGATCTTTGATTGACCAAGAAAAGCAGACAGATTAATTAAATTAGAAACAAAAAGAGATTTTATAATTGTTGTCACAGCAATAAAAAATAATCATAAGATACTACTATATTATATTTCAAAAAAACTGGGTAACCTAGAAGAAATTGAAATTTTTCTAGAAACATACAACTGACCAAGAGTAAATTATGAAGAAATAGAAGGTCTGAACATTCATGCTGAATCAGTAATCAAAAACCTGTCAACAACAACAACAAAACCCTAGGACCAGATGGCTTAACTGGTTAATTCTGATAAATACATAAAGAATTATTAGTGTTAATCCTTCTCAAACTTTTGCAAAGGAATTAAAGAAGAGGGAACACTTCCAAACACATTTTATGAGGACAGCATTACCCTGATACCAAAGCCAGACAAAGAAAAGAAAACTACAGGTCAATATTCCTGATGAATAAAGGTGTAAAATTACTTAACAAAATACTAGTGAACTAAATTCAATGGTATAGCACACTAAAAGGATCCTCCTATACCATGACCAAGTGAGATTCATTACTAGGCTATGAGGATGGTTCAACATGTAAAAAACCAACTAATGTGATATATCATATAAACTAAAACAAAGGGTAAAAATTAAATGTTTCTTTCAATAGATACATAAAAAGAATTTTACAAAATGCATTACACTTTCTTAGTAAAATCTCTCAACAAGTAAAAATAAAAGGAAGGTACCTCAATATAATAAGGACCATATATAAAAAGCATACAGGTAACATACTCAATGGTGAAACACTGAATGCTTTTCCTCTAAGATCAGGAAGAAGGCAAGAGTGTTAATTCTTTCTACTTCTGTTCAGCATAGTACCAGAGTTCTAGCCAAAGCAATTAGGGAAGAAAAGGAAATAAAATATATTGAAATAGGAGAATAATTAAAATTGTTTCTGTTTGCATATGGTATGATCTTATATATAGAAAACTCTAAAGACTCAATTTAAAAAGTCACAACTAATAAGCAAATTTAGTAAAGTGGCAAGATATGAAATAAACATAAAAATCAGCTGCATTTCTATAGACTAAAAATAAACTATTCAAAAATGAAAAGAAAGAAATTAGGAAAACAATCCCATTTACAATAGCTCCAAAATCAATAAAATGCCTAGGAATAAACTTCACTATGGCGTGAACGTCTTGTATACTGAAAACTATAAAACAGTGATGAAAGAAATTAAACAAGACACAAACAAATGGAAAGACTACCCCATGTTCATGGACTGGAAAACTTAATATTGTTAAGATATTCATGCTATCCAATATGATCTACAGATTAAATTCAATCACTATAAAAATTCCAATTATTTTTACAGAAGTAGAGAGAACAATTTTAAAATTCATATGGAGCCACAAAAAACTACAATTAGCAAATCAACCTTGAGGAACAGGAACTAAACTGAAGGCATCATACTTCCTGATTTCAAAATATATTACAAAGCTGCAGTGATCAAAACAATATGTTACTGCTACAGTGACAGACATACAAACCAATGGAACAAAATAGAAAACCCAGAAATAGACCCCACACAATTGACTTTTGAGGACTGCAAAGGATATACAATTGGAAAAGATAGTCACTTCAATAGACAGTGTTGGGAAAATTGAATATTAATATATGAAAGAATAAAATTGAATGTTTATTTCACACCAGAGTAAAAAAATAGTTAAAAATGGATTAAACATGTAAATGTAGTACTCACAACTGTAACACTTCTAGTAAAAAATGTAGGGGGAAAGGTTCATAATATTAGTTTTGGCAATTATTTAGTGGGTACAATACCAAAAGTACAGGTGACAAAAACAAATAAACAAGTGTAGCTACATCAAACTAAAAAGCATCTTCAGAGCAAAAAAACAAGCAACAACATAAAAAGGCAACCTATGAAATGTGATACAACATTTACAAACCATATATCTGATACAGGGTTAATGTTCAAAATATACACAAATCTTCTAACTGAATAGTTTCTCAAAAACATTTTAAAATGGGCAAAATATTTGAATAGACATTTCTCCATAGAGATATGCAAATGGTGAAGAAATATGTAAAAAGGTGGTCAATGTTATTAATCACCAGGGAAATACTACTAAAACTATGAGATACCACTTCACACTTGTCTGGATGGCTATTTTCAAAAACAAAAGACAAAGAGTGTGTTAGCAAGGATATGTAAGCAAGGATGTGGAGAAACTGGAACATTTGTATGCTGTTGTAGGAATACAAAATGGTACAACTGCTATAAAAAAATCGTATGGTGGTTTTCCAAAAATTGAAAATAGAACTACCATATGATCCAGCAATCCCACTTCTGGGTCTTTATCCAAGATAGTTGAAAACAAAGTCTCAAAGAGATATTTGCATACCATCTTCATGGAAAAATTATTCACACTAGCCAAGAGGTAGAAGCAACCTAAATGTTCATAGATGGATGAATAGATAAGCAAACTGTGGTATATGTTATATACAAGTAATTAAATATTTTTTTACATTTGAAAAAGAAAGAAATCCTGTCATATGCTATAATGTGGATGAATATCGAAGACATTAGGCTAAGTGAAATAAGCCATTCACTAAAAGACAAATACTGCATGATCCTACTTATATGAGATATCTAAATATCTGAAGTAGTCAAGCTCTAAGAAACAGAAAATAGAATGATGGTTTCCAGAGGATAGCAAAGGGTGAAAAGGAAATTTGATGCTCAGCGGGCATAGAATTTTAGTGTTTGTATTAGTCTGTTTTCATGCTGCTGATAAAGACATACCCGAGACTGGGCAATTTACAAAAGAAAGAGGTTTATTGGACTTACAGTTCCACATGGCTGGGGAGGCCTCATAACGATGGTGGAAAGTCAAAGGCACGTCTCACATTGGCAGCAGGCAAGAAAAGAGAGCTTGTGCAGGGAGACGCCTATTTTTAAAACCATCAGGTCTCATGAGACATATTCACTCTCATGAGAACAGCATGGGAAAGACCTGCCCGCATGATTCAATTACCTCCCACCAGTTTCCCCCTACAACACATGGGAATTCAAGATCAGATTTGCGTGGGGACCCAGCCAGATCATGTCGGTGTTGCAAGATGGCATGCTTTATAGATTTGTTGCACAACAATGTGCATATAGTTAATAATACTGTACTGTGCACTTACAAATGGCTAAGATGGTAAATTTGACATTATGTGTTTTCACCAAAACCAAAACAAAAACACAAAACAAGCAGCAAAAACTCAAGAAACAGCCTGGCTTTTGCTGAGGTAGGGTATATAACGTGCATAGGGAAGTGACGAAATGGAGGCTGGGGAGGGAGGGAAGGCAGGCCCCCACAGAACCTCCTGGAGAAGTTTACGAAGTGCATATCTGATTCCATGAGCACTGGGGAGCAATTGAGTATTTTAAGCAAGTAGTAGGAAAGTCATCTTCCCTTTTCCTCCTCCTGAGAAAAATGTGTTGCAACTCTCCTTATGGAAAAGCCTGTGCTGCTAAGAACAGTGCCTGAATGTGCAGAATGGAGGGAGAGTGAGATAAGCACTCCAAGTGTGGGCATTGGCCTCCTTCTGAGACAGGTGAAGTAGGTGCTGGGCAAAATGAGATGTCTTCATGATGTGGGGAAAGTCAAAGGCTCCTGACTTCCAAGAAAGGTGTGTACCTCCTCAGTCAGTTGCTCTACCAAAGCTGGTCCTAGGTCTTGTAAAAAAGAAACAACAAAGAAGGTGGTGAAAAAGATTATTAAAGGGAAAATTAATTCAATTTCTTAAAAATCAAGAAGGTTGATTTGTTCTGGTTGCTATTACTGTTGTTGTCTTATCTTTGAGGAAAAAAGTAAATTTTATTAAGTAGTAAAAGACATCTTCTCCCAAAATATCTCCTTGTAGCTAAGTAGTTTTATCTTATTTCAAAATAAGAATTATAGACATGTCCTTTTTGTTTCTTACTCTCTTAAAAGAAAACATTTTTGTTGTTCACGAATGCCTACAGGAAGCTACAAGAATGTGAAAGGACCAATGTTAACAACTAATGAATATAAATACTCCTGCCACTATGACAACAATACGGTTTAAAATAACACTTTTTTTTCTAAAAAGTATCCTTTTTGGATATCCTGAATAACAAATACTCGGATCCAGAGGTCTTATTCTGATGCCCTGAAGCCTCATTATCATGCAACTTTGTCTTATTCTTCTTTTCTAACCCTCTGCCTACCTCCTAGAGCATTAAGTGAATCTGGAAAATTCTTTTTTTAAAAAAAGCCAAGATAAAGCAGTAGATGGTTCACATTTTCATTCTAAAAGATACATAACCCAGCTTTCCTACCCTTATATTCCACAAGACTTCCCCATTGAACTCCAAGTTGGCACCAACATCAGTAAATGGACAGAAACATGGAGAAGAAACACTTGGACGCAAGTTCTGATTTCAATTCTAAGATTTGCAACTTCTATGATTTGGAACAATCTGTAAGCTCCCTGGTATTTAGTGCTTCATTGGCGAATGGCTATATTAATTCTTGTCCTTCCTTCTTTACTAATCTGAGAATTCCAGGTAGTAACATGTTGTTATAGATTGAATGTCTGCATCTCCCCAAAAGTCATATGGGGAAGCCCTTTACCAGTGTGGCTGTATTTGGAAATGGAGACCAAAATAGAGTAATTAAGTGTTCTAATCAGAATAGAAACCAGAGAACTAACTTTCTCTCTCTCACCCTCTCTCTCTCTTTTTTGTGTGCACACAGAGAAAAGGTCATTGGAGGACACAGTGAGAAGGTGACCATCTGCAAGCCAAGAAGAGGGTCTTTACCAGACCCTTACCACTCTGGCACGCTAATCTTGGACATACAGCCTCCAGAACTGTGAGAACATAAATTCTGTTGTTTTATCCACACAGTCTGAAGTGTTTTGTTACAGAAGCCTGAACTGACCAATGCACCGGTGATAATGGATTTTGTAACATACGAAGTCCTTTTTAAACAAAAGCTATCGTTAACTTGTCCTAGAATCTCTTTGTTTGTGATTAAGTAGCCATCAGTCGACCAAAGGCTGTAGTCAGTCTGAGTCCAGCTCCCTACATGGGAAAGCAGAGAAGGGCTCAGCTTCATTTGAGGCAAATACGAAGCTGATCATTTGAACCACACAGTTTCAGTTTATAAAAGTTTTTGAGACTATTCTCTGCCCTTCCCGTCATTTTCTAGTGCATTAGAATAACACTTTGGTTAATAATATTTATTTCCTTCCCAGTCATCAAGTAATTTTTTTCTTTCAATTGCTGAAAACGGATTACTGTCAAGTCCCCAGATTTCAGAAAATGTCAAAACTTAAAAAAAAAAAAAAAAAGGGACCAGGCGTGGTGGCGCACACCTGTAATTGAGCACTTTGAAAGGTCAAGATCACTTGAGGTCAGGAATTCGAGACTAGCCTGGCCAATATGGTGAAACCCCATCCTACTCTAAGTACAAAAATTAGCCTGGTGTGGTGGCACATGTCTGTAATCCCAGCGACTCGGGAGGCTGAGACAGGAGAATCACTTGAGCCCGGGAGGTGGAAGTTGCAGTGAGCCGAGATCACAGAACTGCACTACAGCCTGGGTGACACAGCAAGACTCTGTCTCAAAAAAAAAAAAAAAGAGAAAAATGATAGGAACTCTGCAGCACATTCTGTCAAATAGAGAAAATAGGTCACTCGTGTTTGCTCTTCACATGAATTCACAATCTCATTACAAAGATAAAGTACACAGAGAAAATGGTGGGTCCAATGTATAAGACGTCATTAACGCTAGGGCAGATAAGATTATCAGAAGGGAGGATCGTTGCAGTTATGTGAATTCTTTCTGAACTTCTCCTCCCAATCTCCTAATTTCCCATTCTACAAAATTGTTAATCATTCATCTCTGAATTTCACCTATTCTCTCCAGACAGTTCTACTTTTTACACATATAAGGCTATTTTATGTTTGCTTAATACATTTAATATAATATTAATAATTATAACATAGGCTTATACATTGTATATATATACTACATGTATAGGCTATGTTAATACATTAGTTATATTGAAAGTGTGCTTAGCCAATTAGAATACTAATTGTCTACATGTATAAGGCTGTATTATTGTTTGCATAATATATTAGTTTGTATTGAAAGTGTTTTACCCATTAGAATACTATAAATTCCTTAAAATGGAAATTAATGTTTTTAATCTTACAACTTTTGCACACTGAACATCATGTATTAAAAAGTAAAAGCATAATATAAATAAAATAGGAGGAGATCTTGAGGAGTAGGTAAACTTAGGCAATCAGGGAGAGAGGTCATTTCAGGGATTAGGTAATAGTTTGACGAATGTATAAAAGTAGGAGGGAGTGTGGGAAGTAAGACAGCTTCTACAGAAAACGTGTGAAATAGGATCTGGATAAGTTGAACAGAATCAAATTAAGGAGAGTCTCCTAAATGATAGCAAAGTAAAGTTTATGAAATACAGTTCTTTCAGTTAAGCACAGTAGGATGAAAGGATTGAGGTATCTCTTTTCCTTTCTTTTATTTTCTATTTTTATTTCTTTCCCTAAATCTAAGGCACCATATGACCAGGACATGACTTTTTGTTTGTTCGATACGTGCTAAACCAAAAGGAAAAATAACATAATTAGATTTAAATTATTAAATGTATCATATCATACCACTTTGGACTTTCTTACAATCATTTCTATTAACTGCCCATTCTCTCAATCTGCAACTAAGGACAAAGAACTCTTCAGTGGAGCAGGATCTCAATTATTTGATAACATTTGACAGCATAAGAATGGGTACTCTCTTAGTTCAGGCTGCCATGACAAGTTACCATAGACTGGGTAGTTTAAACAACAGAAATGTATCTGTCACAGTTCTAGATGCTGAAAGTCCAAGATTTGGTTGCCAATATGGCCAGATTCCCAGGGAGGGCACCCTTCCTGGTTTGCAGATGGCTATGTTTATGGTGTGTACTCACATGGTAGAGAGTACAGAGAAAGAAGAAGCATCCTCTCTTGTTTCTTTGCTTATAAGAGCACTAATTCTGCCATAAACAGTCTACCCTCATGATTTAATTACCTCCCAAAGGTCTGATTTCCAAATAGCATCACGTTGGTGATTATAGTTTCAACATATAAATCTGATGCCGGGGTTGGGAGAGGGGGTGTTGCAAACATTCAGTCAATAGCAAGTATCTTTCCCAGAAATCAGACATTGTAAATGAGAGAAGGTTATTCTGCCTGATGATGGGAATAGTAACATATAAGTTCAAGAATTATTACAGGGCCAGGTGTGGTAGCTCATGCTTGTAATCCCAGCATGAGGGAAGGCCAAGGTGGGTGGACAACTTGAAGTCAGGAGTTCAAGAACAGCCTGGCCAACATGAGGAAACCCAGCGTCCACTATAAATATGAAAATTTGCCAAATCTGGTGGTGCACACCTGTAGTCCCAGCTACTTGGGAGGTTGAGTCATGAAAATCACTTGAACCCGGGAGCCGGAGGTTGCAGTGAGCTGAGATAGCACCACTGTACTCCAGTCTGGTCAACAGAGTGAGACTCCATCTCAAAAAAAAAAAAAAAAAGAAAAAGAAAAAGAGAAAAAAAGAAAGAATCATTATAGGCTAGGCTACATTGTAAGTTCTCTTTCTCTGTCTCTTTTTTTATCTTTGCTAGTTCAGATTGTATTGCATTATTTATAATTAAATAGTCATGCGCAAATTATAGAGATTGTGTGGTGTGGTTTTCACTTCAAACACAGAAATATCAAGAAACATGGGGCCTGAGGTTTTTATACACATGTAATTTTGACCAAATAGTATTTACAATAACTCATTAGACTGGGAAATGAGATACGCTGTGTCACAGTATGCCACTACACAAGATTAAGTTGGGGGGTGAATACAGCATCATTTTTACATTTGCTTATTTGTTGCAGAATAATTTATAATAGAATATGTATTAATGTTACATGACTTTTTTTCCTCCAGATTTGCTTTTTTTTTTTTTTTTTTTTTTTAAAGTTGGTAAGGCTGTGTGAGTAAGTACTTTCAGTTAATAACATGCCCATGTATATGTGCCAACAAGGATTTGGGGATTAGGTTAAGGCCAACACATTTGGGAAGTAATAGTGCTGCCACAATTTAATAAGAAGCAGCTTTGAGGCACAAAGTGTCAAATAAAACATTGATTCTCATAATAGTAAGCCGTAACGGCCAGTCTGATCTTTAACTATAAAGCATAATAGCTAGTGTTAGCTGAGTAAAGATTGATTATAAAAAGGAAACTCACACTGTAACCAATTTCAGAGAAAAAGTAAGAAGAAATAATGTCGGAACCTAACCATTTGTGTGTGTGTGTGTGTGCGCGCGTGTGCGTGTGAGAGAGTTAGGTATAGGTATATGTCTATTAATTACAGTGCTTTCAGAATTTACTGATAGATTGTGTGGGGGTCCCTATTAGGCATCTAAGTTGATATGTTGAGTGGTTTTTGAGAATTAAGTGGGGGAATTCAAGCTAGAGATGTAAATTAAAGTTATAAAATATAGGATGTATTTATGGCCCCGAGACTGGATGAGAACTCCCAAAGGTGTGAAGACAGTAACAGAGCTTACATGCTAAGGTTTGTGAGAGTTTCGAATTTTATAGATTGAGAAAATAATAAGTAAAAATTAAATTCTAAAAAAATACAATGAAAAATATAAGTAAGAGCTCATAAGCGTGTTTTACCTTCTTTCTGGTCTCACTATGTAACAATGATAGAAATATCATTCAAAAAGAAAAAAATTCCTTTTTGAATTTCCGACAGCCATGACTTTGTTGAAATTATGATGTAGAAAGACGGTGACACTAGGATTTACCTAGTTGACCTAGTCAATGACTACATGGCCCTAAACATTACACGAATGTTTTCTAAGATGTGTAATAGTCTCCTAATATTCTCTATCTTTGTTGACTTTAATTTCCACAGGCTACCAGAAGAACTTCTCTAAAGTGAAACTATTTCTGTGTTTAAAATGCTTCAATAGTCCCCTCTTGACCTCAGGAGCAGGTCAAACTCTTCATCATAGTACACAACGTTCTTCATCCCGTTCCTTTCACCCACCTCCTCCAGCAGTATCTCACCACTTCCCTGCTGGTACTCTGAATTATTTAATATTTCCCCTGATGTTTCATTATCATTTATCAGCAGGCTTCCATATGTGATGTATCTCAACCTAGAAAACTCTTTCTCAACCATATGCGTTGACATTTCTGATATCCTTTAGGGGTATCAGAACTCTTTATTCTGGGTTAGATACTTTCTCAGTACTCTAGAAAGGGGGCCCTCTCTGAACTCTTTATTCTGGGTTAGATACTTTCTCAGTACTCTTCCTGACATCTTTTTCTACTGTAAAATTAAATAATTCAAACTTGAAACTGTTGGAACTTTAAGGCATTTTGAGCTCAGAGAGGATTCTGGCTATGTGGCCTGAGTCACACGGTGTGCAGCTAGAACGTCTGCTCTTTCCTATAAATGATTAGGAAAGGCCTTGTGGCAACAGAGATAAGACCCGCTTCAGATCATCACCCCTCCTCATGGAATGTCAAGGCAAGCTTCCTTTTATTGTGGCAATCTGTAGCTTATCAAATTGCTATAACCTATGCACTGACCTTGTATGGAAAATGTTGCAACTCTCCCTGTATAAATGCAACCTCAACTTATCCACCTAGGAACGATGACCCATTCTTTTAGAGTATGTGTTTTCCAGGTGGTCATCCTCCAGCTTTGCACTCAGATAAACACTATACTTCACAGAGTTTCTGAATCTCGTTATTTATGTTTGACACTACTCTGCATTGCACTTACCAGTGTAATGAGATAGAGATTATACCCAGAAAAGTGGTTCTCAACTATTTGTCCCCTAGGGCACATTTGACAATGTCTAGGGACATTTTTGGTTGTCACAGTTGGGGAGATCCTACTGACATCTAACTGCTAGAGGCCAAAGATGCTGGTACACATCCTACAATGCACAAGATTTCCCCTACAACAAAGAATTATTCAGCCCAAACTGGTAATCATGCCAAGATTGAGAAACATTACACTGGAATGAAGAGAGAATCACATGAGCCTTGTTGAGGTTGAGGGTGTGGAGGGGCTGTCCATGGCAGGGAGTAGCTCAGAACCTGAGGGCAGTGAGAGTTAGATAAGGAAGGAAGAGAAGTGTGATAATAAGAGGCCTGGATGGGTGAGAATATAAAGAGTTTATCAGCTATGTTGGGGAAGGGAAATGGTATTTAAAGAAGACATTTAGAGATGTGTTATAGGCGAGCCGCTGTGGGAAGCCCTCTCCCATCTACTCTTGTCTTCTATCTATTGGAACATCCCCTCTCCAGGACTTGTTACACCCTCACCGTCCCACAGGCTTGTCCAACCTGCCTTATTTTATTATTATTGTTGTTTTGTTTTAAGCTTTTGGCAGCCTGAGCCTTGGATTTTAGTTTCTGTCTCTAGCGAAAAGCAGAAAAGGGATGAGGAAGGTATTTCACTGGCCCAACCAGAAACAGAACTCAGAATCTATGACTCTGTTCTCTCCCTTGGACACCCCAAAAGAGAAATGGTTATAAATGCTTTAGATTTATTCGATCATTCTAATCTTAGTGGCATAATACACTTTTTCTATAAATTTTAAAATTTTAGTTTGAAAGTAGGACCTTTGGAGATTTCAATGCCTGAAAACAAGTGAATAAATCACCAATATTGAAACAACAAGCACTGTTGAAGTATACAAGGGAAATATTTGGAAAGTAGAAAGACATTGCAACTTGCAACTATATCCTTCAGATTAATTCTTACTGGGGACTTCCTACCAAGCTGCCGGCAAAACTGTGTTATTAAAGGCAGTAATTTATAATCCAATATTATAGGTGGTCTGGAAATAACACTGATACAATGCATGTTTTTCTATGGGTCTGTGTGTACACGTGCACACATGTGTAGTGGGTAGGAGGCTGACTTATTTGTGTTATAGTTTACGTGGTATATATTTATACATAAACACACAGAGACATACACATTCACATGCATATTTTCTCTAACAACTTGCCTCTAAATTCATGTTTTACTGTGGCTTTTGAACTCAATTGAAACAGCCCAGACTTTTCAGTTACAATAATGGATATTCCATTTTCTCGATGATATCTAAAAAACATACTTAGCGTGTTCTAACTTAGCTTTCTTTATCTCTAAAATAGGGCTAAGTCTTCACATTCCATTTAGCTTTTGAAAGGATTAGCTGCTTCAAACCATCATACAGTGACAGGCGAGAAATGCAACCACACCTACCACCCTTTTGGTGAGTGTGATTAGGTACAAGTGCGGGCAAAAATGTGAACTAAAAAATAGAGGAAAAGGATGAGATTTAGTAACACTGATATCTGTTGCAACTGAGAATTCCCATTTCTAAATAGGAACTCTAAATGGGAATTTCCATAGCCTCCACAAAGAGATAAAAATATTGATATTTATTGCAACATTTTGTAATATAGAAAACTGGGAATAATATTAAATGTCCATTATTAGAGGAATGGTTATGTAAATTGTAATACATTCATACATAAATGTTCAGACAGCATTTAAAGGAAATGACCTAGATCCAAATATTTAAAGTTCAGTAAAATGACATTTTTTGCAAAGGGAAGAAGTGAAAGAAGTAAGACTGAGATGGTAATGCAAAACAGACTTTAACTATAGCCCTATTATTCCTTTAAAAATATAGAGCAAGTATTATAAAATATTAAAGTTTCTTATATCTGAATAGCATATTTATTGATCTTGGCATTTTTCACTGTGATTAGAATCTGCTGGTGTGTGTGCATGCATGGGAGTAAGAAAGAGAGAGAGAGGAACTCCTTCATTTGAGGGAGAACTTGTAAGCTTTGCTAATAATTTTTTCAGACAAAACTTGCTGTTTCCTAAGCCTTACTCTAACTTAGAAAAATAAATAGGGTGTTTAAGTCAAGAAACTTGATATTTGTTTCTTCAATCAATGACTTGAATCAGTCATTAACTGAATTCAATTTAATTCTTCCTTATTATTTGCCTAATCATAACTTTTTTCTTTAAGTTACTAATAAAAGCAGTATTTATTCTTAAAAAATTAAGCTGTAGATGCACAGTTTTATAGATACATTATCTTTTTTTTCATTTCTTCATTTTTAAATATTGCCCTGGGTTTCGGTTTCTGTACATTTGTAGAAGGTTGGCTTTAATACTTAGAAATTATAATTATTATCTCATTTCCTTGGGTTTGAAATTAGAATTGCTTGCATTAGTCTTCAGTCTCTGTCTTTTTCTATGTTTTCTTCAAGATTGCCGCTGCTTTAGACCTGTTGTGGACTCATTAAGCTTCTTTTCAACAGGCCTAGGATAGTTCCCACACATCTGAGCTTTTAATATCCCCAGGAATTATTTCTCTTGATGCTCAGCCTTAAGAAACACTGACTGACAGGGTAATTTCCTGTAACTTTTTTTTTTACAGCACACTTTTTTAAAAAACCATGTTGAATCTTGCTTCTTTCTCTCTAATTCTCTCCAGTCCTTCCTCTGGTAATTTATCCACATAATGCATAAATGCACGTGCCCTTCAAGTGTTAGTGCTAATGATCCCCTTCCCAAAGAAGCCTTCCCTGAACTACCCATTTCAATTAGATTGCTCTGTCGTTCACCTGTCCTCATCCTTTTGCTCAGTTGATAGCCTTATTTAACACTGACTTTCCTGAGGAAAAAACTATATCTCTATCTGTATATCTCTATCAAGATAGATGATAGAGACAGAGAGATAGATGCCAGCTACCTAAATAGATAGCTAATAGATAGATAGCATAGACAGATGAATAATGAATAGAGATGATAGATGATAGAGAGAGAGAGAGATGGATAGATAGATAGATAGATAGATAGATAGATAGATAGATAGATAGATAGATAGATAGATAGAGATACTTGGATAGATGGTTATAGATAGATAAATGGATAGATAGATGATAGATAGATAGATAGATAATAGATAGACAAATAGAAGATAAGTAAATAGATCATCTTTAACAAAATAGTGCTGAATACAGGGTTTGAAGCAGAATAAATATTCAATGAACATTGATGTAAAAAAAATTGACTCAATGAAAAACAACTCATTAGACTTATTAAAGTACAGGTGTCCTCCAGGGTAGTCAGTATTAGTAGGACAAGTTTGCTCCTATTTTCTGCTAGAGTTACACTTAAAATTCTCAGACTGACATTTCAGCATATTTGGCTAACCCTCATCAATTTGACCTCATGCATAATTACAGACCATGCATATAGTCTAAGAAGGAAAAAGTAAAACACCACTTAGCAAAGTGAAAGGAAACCAACTCTCATTGTTTAACTTTCAGGAAACACTTTTTGGAATACCAGATAGTTAAAATAATATTGAGGACCATAGAATCCTATTCACTGATCCTACTTCAAACTTCTGACACTCTCAAAAATCTACAAGCCATCATTCTTAGCAAACTATCACAAGAAGAGAAAACCAAACACCGCATGTTCTCACTCATAGGTGGGAACTGAACAATGACATCACTTGGACTCAGGAAGGGGAACATCACACACTGGGGCCTATCATGGGGAGGGGGGAGGGGGAAGGGATTGCACTGGGGAGTTATACCTGATATAAATGATGAATTGATGGGTGCTGAAGAGTTGATGGGTGCAGCACACCAACATGGCACAGGTATACATATGTAACAAACCTGCACGTTATGCACATGTACCCTAGAACTTAAAGTATTAAAAAAAAAAAAAAAATCTACATAATTAAAGCTGGGCTTAGAGGAGTTGTCCTCACAAAGACCATGCCCCACATTGTGAAGACAGTGTTCCATTTGGCTCTCACCCAACCTGTGGACTTTAAAATTGTCCCGTACCATTTATTATTACTGTACCATGTATTATTTGTTAGCATGCATTTATTCTGGTGCCAGAGACACCTTAAAATTATGACTTTCTGTAGTAAGTTTACATTGCCTATAATACAAAGAAAGGAAAATTGACCAACTGAGAAATATTTGCAACATGAATAGCATGCAAGTCTAATTAGGAATAAGAAGTCAAGGAAATTAACAAGAGAGCTTGACAAATGGTCAATACATACATTAAAAAATGCAACCTCATTTATTTAAAAATTAAATCAAATAATAAATATTAAATATTATTTATTATTCATTATTAAAATAACACATAATAGATAATATGGATGAGTTATTTATTATTGGATAAATTATTTATTAATAAATGATAATTAATATTTCTTATAATTTGGATAAATTATTTGTTATTGGATGGATGGATCATTTATGAGTATAAAAAATCATAAATAAATAATAATAATTAAATATTTCTTATAATTTTGCCAAACTTTAAAGGAAAGTAGAAATTTGGTATAATCAATAGAAAGACGTTCTTGTTTATTATTGGGCTGGGTACATTGTTACAAACTTTCTAAAAGACAATTTGCAAATCTCAGCCCCTTAAAATGCCCATTCCCTGCTTTCTGTGCACATAGAGATATTCAGGAGGTTTACCAAAACAATTATAAGACATTAAGCCTATGAAATGTAATAGCTGACAAAGTAATTATTGGATAAATGGCAGAAGGATGCTGTCATAAATAGATAATTCTGTAATAAATTAACTCATTTATAAAAGGTGTGTTTATTATTTGAGGAGAAAATATTTATGACACATATTTTCAAGAAAGAATACACTTTTTAAGTTGATAACATACATTCAATGTTAACAGTCACTTGCTGCAAAATAATAATAATAATTTTGTACGATGGTTTTATAATTAGTATTTAGCCCAACATCAGAATATGATATCTGGACTTCCTCATTCAGTATAAAGTTCTTTCTAGGGCATCAAAGTGATCCCCTTACATCTGGGTTCAGTGACATGTCTAATTAAACAACTCAAATTTTCTATCCTCTTCATTTAAAAGAAAAACATAATTCTACTGTGATCTATCAATTACTTAAAAATGATCAGGTAAGTTTCTTCTTCCCAGAATTTTAAAATTTTTACATTTTCATCAGAGATTGAATTAAAACAAAGGAAAGTCTTGTTTATAAAACTGTATTTGCATGAAAGGACATTTTATAATTTTCTCCAAAGGCATTCATTGTACTAATCCCATTTATATTACAACTGTGCTCTGATAACTGATGAAAGGATATTATTTACTTATCTGGCTTGATAAAATAATAATATTGAGATGAAAGTGCAATTAAACTAAAATTCAGTAAGACTATCTACTGTGTACCTTTTAAAAATTCATATAAGAAACAAGATATATTTCATTCCCTTTCTGAATTATAACTTTGAGATATGGTAAAATAGTTAAATAACACCTAATCAAGAAATTTGACCTTCATCCTCTCCCTGCTAACATGTATAATCCATAATAAACTTGCTTTCTTTTTAATTCAGTCAAAAATGGACAACCTGAAACTCTAACAAGCTCTTGACCTGTGTTGGCCCTTCCTGCATTTTCATGGAAGGATGATGTAATTCATTATTTCCACTGGTATGTTCAGAGCTCTTGGCCAGCATCTTTGCTTTTCATTTATTCAATCTATAGTAATCTTTGCTTAATAGAGTGCTGGAGCATGTCAAGATGAACAATTAAATATGATTGTTGTCATTGACAACCAGCAGTTATTGCTAAAAATGTTCCAGGCAGGAATGTGAGCATTGAGGTGTTTAAGTAAAGGAGAAGTTTAAATGAAGTATCTCTTCTAGATAATGACAACTAAACACTATCATTCAAATAGCGCATTTCTCCTTCCATCTGTAGAAATTGTAACAGAGTTTCTTTATTGCTTTCCATACTCCCAGGCACAGGGAATTAATTCTTTAACTGGTCAGACTTTTGACTAAGAGTGTGGCTTAGTCACATTATATGGCTTGTTTGTTGGAGCAAGATGGAGTTCAGGTAGGGGGCAATCATCCCTGAATAGGGCAAGAGGAGACATGCTCTTGAAATTGATTAAAAGAACAAAAGATGATCCCTTTGTAAGCACAGAGAGAAAGACAAAAATTTAATAATTTGAATAATGAGAAAATAAAATGAGATTGTCAGAATTTCCACAACAAAAAGAAAAATATCTCCCAGTAATGTTCCCTTTCGTCCCAATGATGTATCTAAAATGGGTGTGATATTATCAGTTCTTACAGTCAACACCCACTGTGTGTATGTGTTTGTGTGCACATAGAAAGGGTCAAAGAAGATGGTATCCGGTGAACAAACAGTTGGTATAACTAAGTAAATCAGTGCCCTTTGGTGAAGTCATTGAAGCCACTGAAAAGTGTAGTTGTGTTTTCCCTAATCCCTACGATAGGAGTACTAATTAAATTTCCCCATATGGAGATAGACATGTTTCAAGATGGAAATTTCTCAAGGATAACTCAAGAACAATATCCTGGAGGAATTTGCATGGGGTGGATATAAGTATCTAACTGTTTTCAGAAAAGAAAAAAAGAGTGGCCACATAGAGGATCTGGTGAGTTTTCACTGATACTGCAGAGATGGCCACGCAAGGGGCAGGCCACAAACTTGGCTGGCCACAAAAGTGCATTGAGGCCCAAAGAGTGAACAGAGAGAATAAGGCTGAGCAAGGAAAGGGAGAGAGAATGTGTCTCCTCATCCCCACTGTCCCAAATCCTTGGTGAGATGGGATGTCACACTCAGGAGATAAATGTCAAATCTCTGATTGGGTCATGTAAGAGGTCACCCTCCAGCATTATTTAACCGAGTATTTAGTATTTTTATCTGGTGATCACACAGCAAGCCCAGCCCTTTTGCTTATCTTTTTTTCTTTCTCTCTTCCTCCCCCTCCTCCTCTCTGGTAAAAGCTCTTTCAAATGTGACAGTTTGGCAGAGGGCTCATCATAAGTTAATAAGAGTGAGCATGCAGGTGAAAGAAGGCCCAGCAAGTTTTGGGACTCCCGTGTGCTGTAGCTCAATTTAGCAGAGATCAGTATGATCATCTCATTTGGCTCCATTTGCTTCATGTGTCTTTCTTTGGTGGCTGTCTCACCCTGAAAAGAGGTGGTTACCGTTTGGTACAGGATTCTGGCCTTTCTGAGTTCTCTGCTGTAATGCCCTGAAATGGTAGCACATACGCTATGCTTCTTCTAACACTTGTCGTTCCTCTTCAGAAGTCTCTTTTAGCCTCTCCCAAGCAACACAAAGAGGCAGAAAGACTCAGAGATGATGTTTTCCTGGATCTGTGTCATGATGAATCTTCCCACCAGTACACTCTGTTAAAGACTGAGGAAAAGCATTGCTTGTGCTCCATTATACAGTTGAATGGTTAGAGAAGTGCCTGAGCCACTCTTACTTCCTTAATCCCTTCTAGGTCTCTTATCCAGGATTTTTCCTAGGTAGTTCTTCAATTAATTGTATTTCAGCCTATCTAAGCATACCAGTAGTTGAATTATCAACAACCTATTAGTAACTGCCTAGCAACTGAATAGGTATACTAGAATTTTATTTTCCTGGCTGTGCAATATTTCTTTGAAACTTTGAACCCCATCCCAACCCACCAAACCCAGAGAGCAAATCCTAGAAATTGGTGAACAGACTTGCATTCACACTTCTCCCACGTTTCGTCTTTCCATGCTGAATGAAGAGATGGAGGTGTTTTAAATCTATCTTCAAAGAACAAAGTAGTAGCATACTTTAGCATACACTCCCTTCCACACACACATACTCATACACACACACAATCCCTTATTCAATTAATCCACATTTATCACATCTTTTTTTGAGGATCAGATCAATGACTAGAACTGTACACAGTCATTCATTTGCACAGGTCTCATAGTTCCTGTCAGTGATAATTGATCTGTGGCTGAGACCAGAAACCCCAGTCCCCACTACCAGGAAGAGGCTTCATTCTGCTTGGAACTCTTATTTGCCCCTATCATTGCACTTCCTTAAAAAGTACCTTTCTTGGAGGCCGGGCATGGTGGCTCATGCCTGTAATCCCAGCATTTTGGGAAGCCGAGTCAGGCAGATCACCTGAGGTCAGGAGTTCGAGACCAACCTGGAAAATATGGTGAAACCCCGTCTCTACTAAAAATACAAAAATTAGACAGGTGTGGTGGTGGGCACCTGTAGTCCAAGCTACTTCAAGAGGCTGAGGCAGGAGAATTGCTTGAACCTGGGAGGCAGAGGTTGCAGTGAGCTGAGGTTGCACCACTGCACTCCAGCCTGGGCGAAAGAGAGAGACTCTGTCCCCCATCCACCAAAAAGAGTACCTTTCTCTTCTTCTGAAATAAATTATAAAGACTTTTAGGGCAGGGAAAATATTTTGTTTTTAATATTACTCTTAAAATGCTTTGTCTATAGGAGCTGTGGAAAATATTTGTTGAATAAATGATTGACAGATGACAAAGTATGTAAGTACAGGCAGCTATCAATTACCTCAAGGCTGATTATCCCACACTTAGAATTTCTATTGGCATTTTTATATACTTTCATTCCAAAGTTTATTTTTATTATTTCATGTACAGAATAGTAATTTATATGTGGAAGAAAACCCATAAAGAGTTTTAATTGGTTGCTTACTAGTTTTCTTCAAAAATGTATTCTCTCATGTATTCTATGGAATGTTACTTGACTGGCAAGGGAAAATCTTTTAAAGTAAAATAATAAATCACGGAACTAATGGGCCAGAAAAACTAAAAATAAACAAACAAACAAATGAGTAATAAATAAATAAATAAATAAAATAAGATGAAATAGTTAAAATAGTAGAAATAAAATTGAGAGAGAGGAGAGCTCTACTTTGACATGAGCTTTGCATTAATCTTTGAGAAAGCTTGCCATTTCTAAAGTAAAATAATTCCAACAAGTGAGGTTGAGGAAGCAGAAAGAAGTTTTATATAATGAAGTTAAGTTTAAACTTAGACTCCTTTAAAAAATAAATGTTTGAAATTCTCAGGATCTCTCACACACGTGTTCATTAATAAATGCCAAACATATCCCTAAATCCAAAATAAAGAATTAATTCCCCTTCTAAATACCAGGACTCCCCGCTAGCTGGACTGTAGAAACAAAACTGTGCACTTTCTACACTGTCAGTGGTCTTTCCTGAATCACTGGCTTGCCTGGAAAGGCTCAGCAGTGGATATGATAAGCGAGAAGATCAGGACTGCCAAACAAGACAGAGACTCCACACCAGAGAGAGGGCCTAGAGTTACCCACATAAGAAGAAGCTCTTGCTAAGAAAAGCACCTGTGTGCATATGTAGACTCATCTTTTAAGCGCAGGAAGGACTTGTGTGCTGCAGAAATTATTTTGGTGGCAGCTTTTAAGTTACAGTATTCCATTGCACATTTGCATTTTAGTTTCAGCATGTTTGCTTATCTCTAACCACAAGCTTATGCACTATAATCGTATGCAAGATCAGGAGGTGAAATAGGCTTTTAACATTAGATACACAAATGTGTATCGGTCAGGACCCCAGTCTAAAACACATGGCATGCTCAGTTAGTTGGGATTTTTCTTTTTTTTTTTTTAATTTAAAATTTTATTGTGAATTAAATTTAGACCTAGAGAAAAGTTGCAAAAATGTTATGTAGAGTGTCCATACTTCACTCACCTTCCCCTTATGTTAACACCTTACAATGTACATTTGTTGATACCAGGAAATAAGCATTCTTAGAATACCATTAACTAAATTACAGACTTTATTCAAATCTTACCAGGTTTTTAACCAAATTTTCACCATGAATCTATTTCTGTTTCAGGATCCAAATCAGGATCCCACACTGCATTCAGTAGTCATGTCTCCTCAGTCTCTTCCTATTTGTAAGTCCCGCCATCTCCCTTTAACTTTCATGACCTTGATGCTTTTATTTTCTTTGAGACAGAGTCTCACTCTGTCGCCCAGGCTGTAGTGCAGTGGCGCAATCTCGGCTCACTGCAACCTCCGCCTCCCGGGTTCAAGTGATTCTCCTGTCTCAGCCTCCCGAGTAGCTGGGACTTCAGGCATGTGTCACTATGCCCGGATAATTTTTTTGTATTTTTAGTAGAGACAGGGCTCCATCGTGTTAGCCAGGATGTGGGCAAGGGAGTTTTCAAAGAAGCTTCTTAATGAGGGGAGTGTTTACCAAGGTGTGGGAAGAGGTAGCAACCTACAAGGGATATGTAGACACCTAGCGACCAGCAAGCGTGAAGAGCCTTTTCCACTCCTAGGCCTGATAGAACAAATGGACGCAATGGTGTTACCGGAGCTTAGTTAAGAGCTGGGCATGGAATACGGTGGCCCTCAGGGCTATAGTGCCAGTGCTGCAGACACTGTCAGACCTGAACTCAAGCCGGGGTAGGGTGGGAGGAATAAATGCCCTAATCTTTCTATTTTTCATCCTCTGATCTCCCTCTGATGCTTTATACCAGCAAAACTGAAAGTGGGGAGGGAATGCAGTTGATGCCGCCCATGGAAATCAGCCTTCTGGACACAGAAGAGAATAAGCTGGAGAATAAAAATGCAAGGCAAATGCTGAGTTACCAACACCACAGGAAGGGAGGCGTTTATCTCATTAAATATTGTACAGAAAACCAAAGTTACATTTGCTGTACACTTTCAGCATTTTCCTCCTGAAAGATAAGTTGAGACCTGAATTCAAGTTTTGAATCTGCTGAGTTTGTTAAAAGCTGTTGAAATAGTCCTTTCAATCCTCTGTCCCTTAATCCACAATAATATTTTTACTTACCTTTTTCTATGTAAAACAGTTCGTTTAGATATACATGATAATAGTTTCAATAAACTGTGCCCTCTTCAGGGTAGGACACAGTGTACATTCAGGACTTCCTAATGGTCTTTTGCATATGTGCTGAGTCTTACAGTAATGAGAAACTACAATGTAAACGTTGTATATTTTTGGCCTTTGAACTTCAGGAACTTAAGTTTAAACCTTAGTCTGGGAAACTTCCTTGTTGAATAGTGAAACTCTGTGTTTGGAGTTGAAGAAGTTGGATTCTATTTTCAACACATCCATTAATGGGCCCTTTTGAAGTTCTATAGATTTCCAAATAGTGTTTTAAAAGGTAATTTGGGTTGAAGTTATGAGTAGGCAAACACAGCAGAGTGTTCTCTTTCATGTAGTTTTCTATTCATCTACAAATGGCTTTGGTCTGCAATTTGCCTTTGGAAAATGCATGCAATTTGCTTTGATAAACTTACAGTTTCAGCTTCATGCTGCTCTTTTGGGGGAAATCATAAGACTCCTATAAGAGCTGGTAAACAGAGCTGCAACTTGTCAAAAGTACTAGCATTTGAAAAATTAGAATTACAGTAATTGGATACATCTATTTTTAAAGGCGCCTGTGAAAATAATCTCCTAACACTATTTAACTCAAAAGGTTTTAATGTCTCAGTTCTGGTGCTCCTGGTCTACCATGCAGAGCCAAATATCCAAGACAGAGAAACAGGGAACTGCTGGAGAAAACCTGAAGAGAATAATCAGCAGCCTGCACCTGGGGGTTGTGGAGAGTAATTCATGGTAAAGGAGTCACACGGTGCCTAAACGCCACCTTGACAGTCCTAAAATAGTGAGAATAAGACATGATGAACATAGCAATGGGGTGATCATTTTCCTTCGCATGTCTAACTTTGTTTGTTTCATATTTCTTTCATTTGGAGCTTCCTCTTAAAAATACACAGATTTTAAATATATTTTACTAATTAATGTTAAATTATAAAATACTAAAAATCTTTTCACATCGTCCCTTGAGGTATTTTTCTTGATTATTCTTGTCTATATAGTTGGTTTTTTTTTTCTATTAGTAGTGCTGAAGCAAGGTATAGCACACCCAAAAATTAAAACAGGACAGAAAGTTTCAAGAGACACTTGATTGTATTAAATCTGAGTACCAGAATCTTCACCGGTAGGAGACTTCTGGCTCAAGAACATTGAATAAAGCCATTCTTTTTTGACTTCTCATTCCATAAAACTTGCTAAAATCTATAAAAGCAACAAGAAAATATCAAGAAGAAAGCTCCACCTTCATCACTAACAAGAATATGCCCCAACTCCAAATTTCACATTTGGAAGAATATTTGCCAAATACAGTTATATTGAGGATAAATGAGGTAGGAGGCTGAAAGATAGGTAGTCTTAACTCGGACCTTAGGTAGGATTTAGATCTCCCTGAAAGTGAAGCTCATGGTGCTCAAATAGCCATGTAACGCTGCAAGGAGGGGTGAGGGGTACCAAGGAAAAGTGGGGAATGTCCACATACAAGACTCCTTTTCAAAACAGATGGAGATGAAGGAGGAAGCACTCCCACTTGTCCTTATCTTACTACCAGCCAACCTTCTGGCTGAGAAACTGTTGGAAATGAAGTTGGGAAGAGGAAAAATGAGAAAGCAGATGTCATAAGATCCTAACAGAGAGAACTAGTGACTTAAAGAACACTATTGTGAGACACACTGATCCCCTGGGTGTGCCATCTAAAGAGACTTGTTCCAGGACCAGTACATGATACCCCTTCCAACTCCAGTCTTCAGACACCTCTAGTTAGTTATCTGTCTTTCTGCCAATCTGCCGCCAGGTCTATTTCTGCATCCACAGGGCCATCTACATGTTTATCAAATACTAACCGTGACTAATTCCCCTTCATTAGACTGGGATTCATTTTTGCATTTTAAGTTTTTCTTTCCTTGCATCCTCTATATTGCTTAAGTGTATAAGTACAAATAAATCACTTTATAAAATAAAATGTCAAATAAGGAATGAAGCAAACCAAGTTTTTATAAAAGAAATTCGTGCAGGCCAGCTGCGATGGCTCTCGCCTGTAATCCCAGCATTTTGGGAGGCTGAGGCGGGTGCATCACCTGAGGTCAGGAGTTCGAGGCCAGCCTGGCTAACATGGTGAAACCCCATCTCTACTAAAAACACAAAAACTAGCTGAGCGTGGTAGCAGACTCCTGTAGTCAAAGCTACTTGGGAGGCTGAGACAGGAAAATCGCTTGAACCGGGAGACAGAGATTCCAATGAGCCGAGATCATGCCATTGCTCTCCAGCCTGGGCTGTCTCAAAAAAACGGAATGAGATTCTGTCTCAAAAAAAAAAAAAGTCATTCATTAATCACTTAACAAAGAATTGTTGATGACTGAAGCCACAATTTTATCATAATTTCATAATTTTTAAATATACTAAATATATGTTATATATACATATATTTGTGTGTGTATATACATATACACAAACACACACACAAACATTTATACATACGGAGAGAGGTTCCTCTTCCCAGTGGTGCTGAAGTCATGATGTCTGTGTTCATTTAGCCCAGATTCTCCTCATGCTTCAAATTCTGATCCATCACATGGTGATGTTTCCAGGTGGATCCAGAGTCCTGACTGGTAATCGTAAAGCTTTCCTAGTGTTTGGTGTGCTGTGTCTCTTGTACTTCCCATGGGGTAGGATACAACTACAAAATGGGTCTCCAGTTTATTAGGTTAAACATGTACTCCCTCAATGGTACTGTAACCATTCCACTTCAAAAGTAAACTTTATCTTCATTGTTTACTATCACTCAAGCCCAATACTGAGGAAATAACATCACAACTGAATCTGTGCCTGCGCCACAAATTTCCATCAATAATTTCCCCTTAACTCATAGAATAGTAGAATGTATGACTGTAAAGGGAAAGGTGAGAGGAATGGGCTAACATTATTAAGCAGTCTTTTAAACACTTTTCATGTCACCTTTTACTTAATAATAAAAATAGCCTTTTTGATATAGGTATTATTGCCCGAATTTAATAGATTAAAAATATTAAAACTTAAATGATTAAATAACTTGCACAAGAAGCCCTAGATACTCAGAGTGAGCCTAAGATTATAACAGAGACCAAAGACCCTGAAATCTTACTGCCTTCACCACACTGTGCTACACCAGCCAAGAATATTTTGTTTAACTCTTCATCTAACCCATCAGGAAGCCAGGACCTAGAGGGGATAAGGGCCTTACCCAAGTTCACATGACCAATTAGGGCTGGCACTGAACTGGGCCTCTGGAATCTTGTCTCAGTGATTTTCCATACCCAAGGTTGCCTATTCCCCAAAGAAAGCATTGCTAGTGCAGGCCGAAGCATTCCCCACCACAGATCAAGTGCTTTTACTGAGCCAGAAGTCTTCCCTGTTGCTGGCCTCTCACTCACTCCCTTTGGACCACTGCTCTGTCTTTTTCGTCCATAGGTCATTCTTGTTCTTCTCTATCCATACAGTTCCTGAGTACTGTAGTCACACGCAGCTACTAGATTTCTTTTGAGAATCTCACCAGTGCTGCCCAGTAATTGAAGACAGGTGAGAATTAACACTCTTTCATTATTTAGCTTCCAGGAAATTATACAATTAAGCCCAAGACTGAATTATGCTACACATGTACACAATTTACGAGTAAACATGCAGCCTTAATAAAATCGCACTATTCTGTTTTGAGATTCTGAAAACACTTTGCATGGAAAGTTATTTGAAAACAGTTGTTACAATATTCTCCTTACGTATTTCAGCAAATCATCTCTTGGAATACTGTGACCAATAATCTTCTAAAGCAACATCACAGCACAAGATTATTTATGTATTGAACCTCCCATGTTATCTCTAAGGGTATATGGTGAAACAGACACTAGATTTTAATGTTTGTTCCTTTAAAAGCAGAGAGTTTTTTAAATGTTTTACCTAATCCACACACATTGCATATCAAAAACGCACAAAAATGTAAGCACATTTCTAATGTTCATTATTGCTAATCAACAACCTTTCTAATATCTGTCAACCTTTACACTTAATTAGTATAGCTTCTGATAGTATTTAGTAAGAAAGGAAGTGAAACAACTTGTAGTAGCCAGCCCTGGAGTGTGAATTTTCTGATTAAAAGTTAGCAGATCTGTGCTCACTTCAGCAACACATATACAAAAAAAAAGGAAAAGAAAAATGGAGCAGATCTGCTTGACGTGCAATTGAAAGAAACCAATATATGTATGTACACAATATGGCCTAGGATGAAGTAGTTAAAGTAAATTTCTACTGACAGACTACGGACTCACCATTTCCCTTGACTTGTGATCACTCTGTTCACTTACCTGCCTCTTGTCTGACTTGTTTCTGGGATCATCCTTCACTCTGACCTGTAATACAGGTGCTTTCCCAGGACTCTGATCTCAATGCTCCTAATTTGTCCTGACTACCACTCGCTGGGCCTAGGGCTACGGCCCTGGAGAATTTCTGGATTTGCTTCGCTTTGCTTCTTCCCAGCCTCTGTTGTTCACTTTCAGCTATGGCAAGCACTTTGCATCCCAAGGGTCTGCATTTTTCTGTCTATTCAGGGCAATAAAGCACCAGACATCAGCCAGGTCTCTAATATCCGCACTTCTCTCCGTTCAGGTACAAAACCAGCTTCTAAGGGGAGATCAAGAGTACAAGTTCGTTCAGCTCTTCTCATAATGTGGGCTTCAGTGGAAGTTCCGCTCTCTGACTTTATCATCACCCCCAAACCTGACATCACCACCTCCTTTGCTCTCTTTTGTGAAAGTGAAATTGGGAGCAGTCAATGCTCTGATCTAGTTGTCACCTCTGAATGTAAAAACATAATTCTCAGGATGCAGAATGAAAGATGTAAGGTGGCACTCAGACTGGGTGAAAATGTGCACCAAATAGCAATGATTCAGTTTTCAAGAAGGAAAGTTTAAGTATCAGCAAATAAAGACAGACCACTCTTCAGGACCAACAAGCTCCTGCAGCTGAGCTGAGAGATCAGCCAGACAAGTGAGTGAGCAGGGAGAAGAAGCCCCACCTTTCTAAGCAGCAGCCTCAACACAGCGCATTGTGACTGTGAAGCCTACTCTGCTGCACCTTTTGGTTTTTCAGAAGATGCACATCATCAAAGCTTTCAATGTGAATCTCATTACTATAGTCATTTTTAAACAATTTCAATTACAAAAAAAGTTGTGCAAACAAAAGATTGCTGTTGGTCTGTATTCCCTGGCATAGCTGGATCTTTGGAATTCTTGGAGAATCTTAGGTCAGTGACAAGGGTGGAGACATCCTAACTATGGGGGCAGAGCTATAAGCCTCTCTAATTAGGCAACACAAAATTTCTCATAAGATGTGGAACTGAAACTGTTTTATATAAAATATTTTAAGAATAGCTAGCTTTTTCTAAAAACAAAACAAAACAAAAACAAAGAAAAAAAACCTGCTCTATGAAAGACAAAATAGAAGGCACTTC
Organism: Piliocolobus tephrosceles; assembly: GCF_002776525.5. NCBI lineage: Eukaryota > Metazoa > Chordata > Mammalia > Primates > Cercopithecidae > Piliocolobus > Piliocolobus tephrosceles. The sequence goes on along the minus strand of NC_045444.1, from coordinate 4,836,588 downwards.
ATATATGATATCTAATTAAATCCACATAGCAACCTAACAGATAGACTTTAGTATTTCTAATTTACATATAAACTGAGAAACCCTGAGAGGTGTCAGGTGTTTTCTCACACCAACAACAAATTCCCCAGTGCTCTGACACCAACTGAGTACCCACAAATTCAATTTAATTCTGATGCTATCTACCTGGACTGAGCATCAGATGCCACAAATTAAAGGGCTCTGTTCCATAGGACTGTCCCCACTTGCAACACCAGTTGCAGTCCTGGGCCACCTAATACTTCTGTCCAACTGACTATAAATCTGGGGTTCCTATGATTCTCTCCTGTTTGTTTAGTTCTACTTACTGGCTTATTGTAAAGGATACAACTCAGAAACAGCCAAATGGAATAGATTCATAAGGCAAGGCATAGCACAGTGGGTGACACAGAGCTCCCATGCCCTCTCTAGGTAGGACATCTCTAGATGTGCCACCTCTGAACAAACTGACATGTTCACCAACCCCAAAATGTCTCCAAATCTCATTGTTCAAGACTTTTTATAGAGTATAATCTCCAGCTGGAAGTTCCAATCTCCTAAATACTTAGTCTTTCTGATGCCCACTCCCATCCAGAGGCTATCTAAAGGCTCCACCTGAAGTCATGTATCAGCATATACTCAGATGTGATGGAAACAGCTTCATTATGAATAACAAAAGATATTTCTATCACTCAGGAAATTCCAAAGGTTCTAGGAACTGTGTGCCAGGAATTCAGAACAAAGCCCAAATATATCTGTGTATTATACCACAGTAAATGACTTTTCCAACATGATACAAATATATTGTACTATAATTTAAACAAAGATGAATTTGGGTTTATGGTCTCAACCCAAAGATTGACTCACTAACCTAGTTATTAAAGTAATATTTGCCATTGATATTTTCTCAATCAATCGTTATTAATATGCTCCAACATCTGCCATTTTACTATGATTCCACAGAGGTCTTTAGATATTTCGATCAGGCCTAAACTGGAAGGAAGGAATATGGTGATAAAACCATTGTTTTGATTACCCAAGCTGAATCTACACATACGAAAAGTTGGGAGAGGTCATTTCCATTTTGTCCCTTTGATAGGAATCTTTCTTTTTCTCACTGGGACCTAGTGTGAAATGGTGTCTGGTTTATTTACTTACTTTAATGTGAGCCTATCCAAATGTCAGAGTGTTCCTGAAGGCGAGAAGGATTCCTAAGGGCTCAGTCACTTGAATGAATTCAAGAATCTTTGTGTTAAAGTGTTGATGAAGTGACCAGCATTTCTGTTTCACAGCAATAGACAACTTTGAAAAGAGAGGAAAAAGTCAACATTGAAACCAGAGTACTGAATTTTCAATGGTGCTATTTCAGTCACCCTTGGGAAACATGTTTTAGGGAGGCCACGCTTTACCTGGACATCTAAATCATTTCAGTGAGGCTGGCGTAGGGGCTTCCTTCTTGCGTCCAGTGATGCTGCTACCTCACCTAGTAGAAAAGAGGAAGCAAAGGGAGTGTAAGAGAACATTATAAGCACAAGATGGGGACTCTGGTGTTTTTAAAGAGAACTGAGTATACTGTGTGATTTCCTAGAAAGATAATTTGAATATGAGTCAGAGGAACTGGGTTCCAGCTCAAGTTCTCATGAGCTACTATATGATCTCTCATAAGTACGCAGTTTCTCTCTATTCAGTGACATAATTATAATAGCTACATTGATTGAAATAACAACAACAATTTTCCTATCACTTTGCTTGTGTTATCTTATTAATCTTAATGATAACCATGAAAAGTATCCTTCTCTCTATTTTAGGAGGAATACTGCCCTAGAATTAAACAAATGCTAACTACAAATCCATAATCTTTCCAAACATTCGGCTGCCCATTAAGTGTAGTCCAATTCTTCAGGATATTCTGTCAAGGAAAAGAGTCGAACTATAAAATATTTGATGAGATTTATTCTGAGTCAAATATGAGTGACCATGGCCCATGACACAGCAGCCCTCAGGAGGTTCTGAGAACATGTCCAAGGTGGTCAAGGTACAGCTTGGTTTCATACATTTTAGAGAGGCATGAGATATAAATCAAATACATTTAAAAAATACATGTGTTTTTTCTAGAAAGGCAGGACAACTCAAAGCAGGGTAGGGGAGTCGGGGGAGGCTTCCCAGCTATAGGTGAATTCAAACATTTTCTGGTTGACAATTGGTTGAGTTTGTCTAAAGATCTGGGAGAATGAAATACATGAAATAATATGCTAACGAATGTCTGTTGTTCTCTTACTAATCAGTACGTGTAATGGGGTCCTTTCCAACTTAATGCCTATGATGCGTGAAAAAAAACTCCACAGTAGGGAAAACTAGACAGAACTTAAGTCACACATGTGTGTCCTAAGACAGAGGA
>NC_045444.1:4799124-4834165 GCF_002776525.5 Piliocolobus tephrosceles | reverse complement strand
AAACTAGACAGAACTTAAGTCACACATGTGTGTCCTAAGACAGAGGACAAAGAAGGTCCTTAATATCCCCGGAGATTTTCCCTGGATTAATTAAAGCTAAGAAGGTTTCCAAGAAACGACCTAGGATTTCTTCCCGCATAAATCAAACAAGCCCCATGCCTCTATACCTGAGACAGTTGGCACCTGGAATAAAAGGTTAATGTTAAGAATATAAGGCAGTGGCTTTGGACAAGAAACCTACTACTCACTCCTTTCCAGTTTTATAGAGGGGAGAATGTACTCGCACAGACATTACCTATGCCTGGGCACGAGCACAACAGCCAAAGAGAAACTGGAAAATACAAACAAAAACAAAAACAAAAATGAAACCCTACTTTCTCTTAGTGCTTGGGCCAGACCTTGATTACAACGCCATGGCCATCTGGAGCAGATGTCTTCCCAACAGTACTCAAGGCTGAGGTTCAGGAATCAATGTAAAACTTTCTGCTTGTCACTCCCTTGAAGCTAGAAGAGCGATAAGTTTGTGTGAAAGTCATTGCGGTTTTTGCCATTTAAAGTAATGCCATTACTACATCATGGTTTTGCCATTAATTTAAATGTCAAAAGCCGCAATGACTTTTGCACCAACCTGGTAGATCTACAAACTGTTTCCTAGACAAACGGCCAGTGGACATGTTGGTCAGGGACCTTGTCCCAGCAGGTCTGGAATCTGGAGCAGAGAGTGCCCATTTGGCTGCACTCTGCACAGATGCGGCCCCCGTTCTGGCTTTTCTAATGAAACCCGGAAGCACAGGAAGTGAACATGGAGGTTGGGCACCTGCTTTGTCTGCAGCCTAGTGAAACATCACCCAGAATCTTAGGCTCTGTCCACATGGATTAGGACTCCTTACTCTTTTTGGGAGCTGTGACCACGAGAACAGTTAAAAGGCCAGAGAGTGTTTCTCATGTTTCTTTCCCTAAGGACAGAGATAGGAATATGGGGCAAAGAAGAAAGGCGTCTTTTTTGCCAAAACTTGAGGGTATCCTTTGGGCAAGTACATAGTTTTCCAATACTTATTTTCCTGAAATGTAAAATGGGGAAAATAAACAAGATTTTCTTACACACTGGTTGAGAAGATTAGAGTAGATAAGGTACCGAAGAATGATAATGTGAAATTAATAAGCATTAACTTTGTGCTAACATAAAGGTATACCTCAAGTCGGTGCCTCAAACTGGCATTGGTCCTTCTCTCTGACTGCCAAGTGGTGATATTTTGTGAGCAAGTTTTAAAATCCGGTCTTTTGGTTCCCTAACTTCTGCAGTGTCCATCCCAGAGTCCTGCATACACCCTTTTCCCACAGTGTTTTCTGTGCCATAGAAACCATGCCAGCTCCGTTCTGATGCCACACGTGATTCAGGAGTGCGAGGGTGGGGGAAACTGGTAGAGAGAGGAATTAGCTTTCAAGTTTTATAATCAGTTAATATTTATAAAGCATAACTTGGGTGAAGAAAATGGATAAAAAAAAAAACAAAAAACATGGAATTCTTACCTATGAAGTCAAGCACAAGCTTGCAGGACTGGAAAACACACACTCAGATATAAATGGACATCAAGAAACAGGACCAAAGAGGCAGCAGATCTGCATAACACGGCAATGCCCACATTTGCTGAAATGAAGTCAAAGCACTTACATGATTATGATAGGATTCTAATCTCCAAAATGACAAAGTCCCCTGTCTTCTGTTTGTGGCTAGTTAAACCAGTAGCACCGTGCCCTGCCTTGGGAGCACCATGGCTAACCAACAGCGTGGTCATGAGCAGCCATCACAGTGCAAAGTCCAGGAAACTGGGCTATGTGAGAACCCAGGACCACCTAGCCCAGTAAAGGAGCCTCTGAGGGAACCCAGGTTATACTCTTCAGCCATAGAGTGCCATATAGATGAGAGACCCTACCCTTTCCCCGTTTCAATAGGGGCAGAGCTGGAGTCAATGGCTAGATTCGTAGGGGGAAAAAAAATGTAGCTCATGTGTTAGAAAGAATATATTAATAGCTTTGACAGTCCAGTAATGGAACGGCTAGCTTATAAAATTATGTTCTTCACACCATAAAAAAATGGGCATGCAGCCATATTGGGGGGCACATTTCCGTAAATCTTAACCATTGAATGTTACATGTTCCCTAAGAGAGGAAAAATACCTGAAAATGGCTCTAATAGAGGAGAGGAGGGAGCTTCAGTGAAAGGAACAGGAACACACAAGGGAGGAACCCATTAAGGCTCCATATGTTATTTTTAAAAAATGGAGAAAAACGGTAGGAAAAGAAAAGGTTAATTTACTGCCATTTGTTATCCCTCAAATATACTAAGAATCTATTATGTACAAACACACATTTATTTGGACACTGTGGGAAATACATTAAATAAATTAGCCAGAATGCAGTTTTCATAAAACTAACAACCAATAGAAGAAAACATATTCATAAATAATGATGTTATCATGTAGAAAGTGACTTAAATGTGGTGCACAGAAAGCCTTCTGAGAATTAGGCTTTACATAAAAATGGACAAATCAGCCTATGTTTTCCTTGTAATTAAGAAATGAGATAAAAATTAAGGGATTTGAAATCAATTGCTTCTTATTCATAAAAAAAGTAGGTCAAAAAAGTTTGAATCAGAGAAATGAGAAAGAAAAATTTTAGAAAAAATATTTTTTGCTCTATTTCTCCCATTTTATAAGCATTATTGAATCTCAGGTTTGGATTAGACACCCAAGAACATATTTGTGAAATATTCCAAATGTTTCCCCATCAAGGTTATTTTCTTAAAAAAAAAAAAAAAAAATATCAATAAACCAGGGCCTGGCTCTTTCACTCAGGCTGGAGTGCAGTGGCATCACCTTGGCTCACTGTTCAACCTCGACCTCCTATGCTCAAGCAATCCTCTTACTTCAGCCCCCTGAGTAGCTTGGACTACAGGCTTGGATCACCACGCTCAGCTAATTTTTATATTTTTCGTAGAGATGGGGTTTCGCCATGTTGCCCAAGCTGGTCTCAAACTCGTGGACTCCAGTAATTCGCCCACCTTGGCCTACCAAAGTGCTGAGATCAAAGGGTCATTTTCATTTAACTTAAGTAAGATTGTCTTATTAGAGAAATATTAGAAAAATTTAAATAAGCAAAAGAAAAATGTGTGAACTATAATTACATTAAGTGTATGTTAAAATACAACCTTTTCAATGTCTATAAATATAAATTGATATGCATTTACATATATACATAACATAAATAGTATACAATGCAAAATATTAAGCACATTTTATGACGTGATTCACACACATAGAAATACATTTCTCCATTGACAAAATGCTTTGTGATATCATCTTTAATGGCTCATTTCTTTGTGAAGCGCACTATAATACCTGTTTTATTGTGATAAAATATACCTAACAAAATTTGCCATTTTAATGATTTTTAAGTGCACAGTTCAATGACATTAAGTACATTGTTGTGCAACTATAATATGTTTTTTAAAACCTTAGTTGGACATTTACTTTGCTTCTAATTTGATATTACATATAATGTCACAATAAACATACCAGTAGTTGTTCATATTTTAAATTATTTTGCTATAAATTTACTTATGTACCAAAGTATATATGAATGTCAATTTCTATATACTCTTGGAAATGATAAGTATTCATATTACATTTTCTTTATGTATCAGACAGGAAAAACAGTGGTATTTTAATACTGTATTAATTTTTCTTTATTTATTTTCAAAGAATAATGTTTGACATATATGTATTTGTAATGAATTGCAAGGTGTTTGTCTTAGGAATTGACACCAGCTGAGGAAGTCAGAAAGTCATATTGTGAACATTTTTAAACTCTGTCTCTTACACTGATGGGAATCATTAATTCGTCACAGCATAAATTTTTATGTTGCATTGTTTTTCTGTTGGTGTTATATGTGAACTCCCGTGGGTCTCTGTTGAGGGCTGCCCCCAGGAGGTGTCAATTCATTGGTGTATGGGCACATCAGCAGGGAGGCTTTCCAAAGCCCTCAGGCAGAAAGATGCTGACACTGGTGGCTGCTGGAAATTGCAAAGCACAGGGAAGAGTTGGGGAGGGCTATGGGGATGATGGTACTGGTGGTTTCTGTTACAACCAAGGCCAATCTTCTCACCACAGTGAAAAATCATTACTAATGTGTTTCATATTTTCTTTCAAACGTATTTTTACTACAAATACTATATGAGAAATATTGTTGTTTTGGCATTGTTTCCACTCATATTGTTAGCAGTCACCATCTTGTTAAAACTATTTCCATCATTCTAATGACCACATAGTTCTCTTCTGGATTGCTTTACTATAGCTCACTTAATGCAGTGTTTACTCACTGATACATCACAGTAAAATGGAGTGGTAGGAACGCTTAAGAGATGCCAATATGTGGTCAATTTTTGTTATAACTGTGTGTATTTTTATGAAAACTGAGGATCATGCTCTGATAGCAGCATCTGCTAGAAAGAACGTGGAGCTGAAGACGGGAAAGAGAAAAAACCCTCCTACGCATTCAGTACTAACAAAAGATTATATATTTATTAAGGCACTTGAAGATTTTGCCCAAAGAATACAAAAGAAATTCACAGCAAGGATTAAGCTCTTCTTCTTAAGGAGGAACTGAGATAAAAAGTAATCAGACAAAAAGCAAATGAATACGGTATTAACCAATCCCTTCAAAATTTCAATTTTCTAAACTGCAGAGAAACACAAATATGTTGAGCACTGTTAACTTAAACATTTCCTTGCTGCTGCACACTTTTTTGTTTCTATTTGGCCTCAGCTATAGAGTTTAATTAAGTATAACTTCCAGTTTATGGCACATAATTACCATTAGTTCGTAGAAGACCTCATTCTCCTTTATTTTCTTTTTGCTTTTCCTGACCCCCAATCCTGTTCTACGTTCCCACACAGACACCCAATCTAATGTGTTTTTTCCATGTCTTTGGATTTGCATATAACCTTATAAAAAGAGTGTTGGGTTTTTGTACGTGTTTTAGGATGTGTAAATGACATTGTGCCATGGAGCCTATTTGTGTGTGTGTGTGATGTGGTAGCTTTAAGTAATGTTCATGTGATCACAGGTGCACCTAATTTACTGCTCCCAAGTGCTTGCTGCACTGAATACATCAATCATATTTTATGTATTTAGAGATAAACACATAAAATGGCTACAACCAGTAGCTATCACAAACAGTGATAAAAAGAATGAGCTTCACACATGATTTTTCATTAACTTCTTGGGAATATACACCCAGGAATGGGCTTGCTGGTAACATCATGTACACATATGCAATGTAACTTCTGTCGGCTGCTCTCCAGATCAACCTTACCAGTTGCATCCACCCTGGTCACTGCCACACACACCACTCCATCCATAACAATGCTTGGTATAATTCAAACCTCTATTCTTTCCCTAAAATGCATCTCCTAATATGTATAAAACAATATCTCAGTTTACTATTGGTGACGATGAGTATCTTGTCATGTAATTCTACATCTTTAGGTTTGTTCTCTATATTCCCTGTGTTCTTATTGATTTGTAGAATTTCTTCCATATTTAACATATTAGCTTATAATTGGTTTTAGTTGTTGCAAATCTCTCCTTTCAATCTGCCCTGTGTTTGCTAACATCACCTATACTTTCCTTCTTTAATGAAATATTTAATCTTTCTTTAATAGAACCCACTAACTCTTTTTTAATAGTCTTTTGTTTAAGAATCTGGTATACTATCTTTTTCCCCCATCCTTATGTCAGGGCTCAATGATGTTCTACATTTTCTTACTTAGCTTGATAGTGTTTACGGTTTTTAAGCACTCTGGAGTTCACATGTATATATTGAATGAAATAAATTGAACATAACTTTTTTCCTTTTAGTGGCCTTTATCCTTTACATATTCCCTACTAATTGGGCATTCCAGTTCTATCACTTAGCATATCTGCTACAAACACATGATTATATTTCTGAGCTTTCTTTACTAATCCCTCAGTTAATTTTGAATAAGCAGCATATTGGCCACATACCCTCAAGAATGGCTTTTTAGAAACCTTATGTATATTGGAATAAAGATTACCCTTGCTTCATAAAATGAGCTGGGAAAGCTTTATTCTTTTTATTTTTATTTTTTTGTCCTGGAACAACCTTTTTTAAGTTAGTAAATAGCTATTCTGTGAAAGTTTGTAGAATTTATTTGTTACTCTTCTGATGACCACTTCCATTACTTTAACACTTTTATGTTCTTTACTTCATCAACAATTTTTGAAATTTCATGTTTCTATAGGAATTTACCATTTCAGTTAAGTTTTCAAATATGTTAGCATATAACAGCTCATAAATTCTAATACTTTTCAAAAGTTCTTTGATTTATTACTTAATTGCCTAAAATAAAAATTTGAAGTGGCTCTTTTATCACTGATTTCCAATTGTATTGCATTCTGGTCAAAGAACTTAGTCTACAAGATTTCGAGTCTTGACACCTGTGAAGCTTCATTTGTGCCCTATATATTGTAATTGTTGCATTACCTATAAATGCAAAGTGGTGTTTTTTTTTTTGACAGTAACCATCTATCTATTCATGAATAAATGAATAAATAATGTATTAATTGGTTATTGAAAAGTTGTGCTCTCAGAAACACGTCTTTGGTCTTTATCCCTGGTTCCCATCACAGAGCTTCTAAAACTCTTGCAAATTCCTGAGTTATAGGAATAAGAGGAATACTTTTTTTTAAATAACATTTGTTTTTCCCCCATTCCTGTAATAGCTTCAAAATTATAAAGTTTAAAGGAGGGTCTTTTGTTATTCATAACAAGCCCAATTCTATCACACTTGAGTTTATGTTAATAAGGTGACGTTTGGAAAATCTCTAAGGATGAAGGGACTGGTGGCCAGGGGAACCATGTGATTAGAGAATTGGTACTTTCAGTCCCACCCTCCAAACTCAGGAAAGGACAAAGAGGCTGGAAATTAACTTGATTACCAGTGGCCAATCATTTAATCAATCATGGCTACATAATGAAGTTGTCATAAAAACCAGAACCAAAGAGTAATCCTCTAGCTCTTGGAGTTACGTTTTGTGCAGGTAAGGTAATTTTTAGAGACGAGCTGTCCTGCATACCTTCATTGAGACTTATTTTCCACCAGCCAGTCTCAAGAGCTGCTCTGCTGTTACCACCACCATTCTTGAGCAGCATGTGAACAGTGCTCCTGTTCCAGAGAACAACAATGCTGGGTTGAGGGAGAAATGGCTCATTATGGGAAATTTGGGGGAGAAAAAAGTCAAAATGAAAAGTGTCTCCTAACACATTCTCTGGCCATCTGTCAGGATCTTTTTTGCTCAAGACAGATACTTGAAACCTCAATGGGACTCAATCATTTTCTGTCTCCACAATATTTTCTTTCAGATTTTATATTCATTACTCTCATCTCTCTTTTTCTATATCCTCTTTGTGCTTTAAACAAAAATGTATCTCAGACAAGTGTCCATCAATTTTGAAAGTCTATTTTGCCAAAGTTGAGGAGATGCCCACACCATAGCCTCAGGAGGTCCTGAGAACATGTGCTCAAGGAAGTAAGGTCACAGCTTGATTTTATACGTTAAGGGGTGGGGGGCAGAAGTTACAGGCAGACAGCAATCAATCCATGTAATGTGTACATTGGTTTGGTTTAGAAAGGTGAGACATCTTAAAGGAGGCAGGTTGGCTTCCAAGTCATAGGTGGATTCAAAGTTTTCCTGACTGGCAATTGGTTGAAAGAGTTAAGTTTTGCTTGAAGAGTTGAAGTCAGAAGAAAGAAATGCTTGGGGTTAAGACAAGGAGGGTTGTGGAAACCAAGGCTCTTGTTACACAGGTGAAGCCTCGAGGGAGAAGACTTCAGAGGCAATGGATGGTAAATGGTAAATGTCTTTTTATCAGACCTTAAAAGGTGCCTGACTTTCCTGAAAAGACTTAGTAAGATATATTTTGGGGTGAAATATTTTGATTTGTTTCAGGGCCTGCTATCTGTCGTGTGATACTATACTAGAGTTAGGTTGGAATTGTGTATCTTATTGCTACAAATAGTCTGTTTTGTTAGTCTTAAGATCTCTGTTTTAATGCTGATACTGGTCAGCTGTGTTTGAATTCCAAAGGATGGAGGGTATAATGGGTGTCTGATTCCCCCTTCACATTATGACATTAACTGATTTTTCAGGTTAATTTTGGAATGCTCTTGACTGAGAGAAAAGGTCCAATCAGTTGGTTGTCAGGCTTAGAATTTTGTTTTGTATACACTACCATGCTTTTCGAGTTTTAGGTTAGTGGGCCACATTTTCTGGAAGCAGAAATTTGGGGAAAATATTTTCAATTTCACTTTATATATGAGAAAATTTAGGTTCAGAGAATTTAAATAATTTACCCTGTATTATCCGGCCAGTAAACAGCAGAGAGAAAAATGTTTGTTATGCCTGACTATAATTCCCATGGTCTTTCCCTGGAATTTATGTCATATGATAAGTAATATACAGACATCATTTTTAAGAATATCATTTGCTCCATCGATAAGAAGAAAACCGTTTTGTTTTTACCAACTCTAGAGCTGGAGGATCATTTCAAATTTGCCCAACAAAATCAAACACACAGGAGATATTTTGAGACCCGAAGGCTCATTTTCACTTGCTGGAGATGAGAAAAGGCTGTGGAATAAGTGCAAGGATAATTTTCAATTCCATTTACAAAGACGATTTCTACAGAAATTGCATACATAAACCCCATAAATGGACAGTGAGCGTTTACAGTCGAGGACCTCTCCAGTGATATGCACAGAGCAAATGGAAATCACTCTGCTCTCCACCGCTAACAGAACATTAGCTCTCCTTTCAGGTAAGTGCTTTCCAATGCAATCCTCAGAACAGCAGCTCTCCAAACAAGGCAAAACATTTAATTTTTAATCACCACATAGTTGCTTGTTATGAGAGTAGACACACAAGTGCCAAGTACTAAAACATAAGTTAGTCAAATAGAAAATAGCACCTGGGTTTTCATTTCCCTGAATTGTTCATGGCAAAGTTGAAATAATGGCCTGGAGTGTTTGTTAAATTTTTGCATTTTCTTTCTGTGTGTTTTAAGTTTTGGAGGAAATGTGTATTTGAAGACAAGAGGAATTATTTTGAATAATATTTTGAATCTTGTAATTTATAAGATATTGGGCCTTCTCTTCAGGAGGCAGTGTAATAGGTGTTTGGACGCAGAGACTCTTCACTGGTCTGTAGAGCAATCTGGCAGTCAGCAAAGCCCCAAACCCAAAGCTCCATTCTTTCCCCGTCCTGGATAATCTTTTCTGCGTGACCAACACACCACAACTTTAGCTAAGTTATGCCACCAATCAGATAAAACAGTGTCTACCTGTTCTAAAGAAGAAATTGCAGGTGAACACGGGAGCCAAAGTAGAGACCACTAATCTATTTACTTTCTTATTCAGATGAAAATTCCACTGTAAAAGACAGAGAAGGAAAACACCACATATTGCATCCTGTGTGCTAAATATTTTGTCTATCATTTACGTTTGTAACTCAACCAGGTTGGTGCAAGTCTACGATGCTGTTAGCAGAAACTAGCTTTCTCCTCAAAGTTGTCCCTACTTTTTTTCTGAAATTCTGGAGGGAACAATAGTGCTCCGGAAGTAGAGTATTAGTGCTTTCACCCCAGCTCCTCAGCCCTGCTGCCATGACACTGGCCCTCCAGAAAGTGACAATGCTCTACTGAGAAGAATTATCCTCTATTTGGAAACACTTGGTTACTACAATTCTTATATTGGGAAGGGATGTCACATTCTCCATGTCCCTCTTTACCCTAAATATAAATATGGCTTTTACCTATGAAACCACTTGATCATGGTGGTTTGTCTTTTTGATATGTTGTTGGATTTGGTTAGCTAGTATTAGGTTAAGGATTTCAGCATCTATGTTCATCAAGGATATTGGTCTGTAGTTTTCCTTTTCGGTTATGTCCTTTCCTGGTTTTGGCATTAGGGTAATGTTGGCTTCATAGAATGAGTTAGGGAGGGTTCCTCCTTTCTCTATCTTGTGGAATAGTTTCAAAAGGATGGTACCGATTTTTATTTGAATGTCTGCTAGAATTCTGCTGTGCATCCATCTGGTCCTGGACTTTTTTGGTTGGTAATTTTTTATTTACCATAATTTTTTAATTACCATTTTAATCTCAATGCTTGTTATTGGTCTGTTCAGGATATCTAATTGTTCCTGATTTAAACTAGGAGGTTTGTATCTTTCCAGGAATTTATTCATCACTTTTAGATCTTCTAGTTTATGTTCATAGTATTTCAGGGGTGTCACTCCCTTGTAATATCTCCCATTTTGTTTCTTAATGAGGTTATTTGAGTTGTCTCTCTTCTTTTCTTGGTTAATCTTGGTAATGTCCTTCCAATTTTATTCATCTTTTTTTTTTTTTTTTTTTTTTTTGAGACGGAGTCTCGCTCTGTCGCCCAGGCTGGAGTGCAGTGGCCGGATCTCAGCTCACTGCAAGCTCCGCCTCCCAGGTTTATGCCATTCTCCTGCCTCAGCCTCCCGAGTAGCTGGGACTACAGGTGCCCGCCACCTCGCCCAGCTAGATTTTTGTATTTTTTAGTAGAGACGGGGTTTCACCGTGTTAGCCAGGATGGTCTCGATCTCCTGACCTCGTGATCCGCCCGTCTCAGCCTCCCAAAGTGCTGGGATTACAGGCTTGAGCCACCGCGACCGGCCTTATTCATCTTTTAAAAGAACCAGCTGTGTGTGTGTGTGTGTGTGTGTGTATTGGTTCTCTGTTTCAATTTCATTTAGTTCTGCTCTCATCTATTTCCTTTCTTCTGCTGAGTTTTGATTTGGTTTGTTCTCGTTTCTCTAATTCCTTGAGGTGTGACATTGGAATGTCAGTTTGTGTTCTTTCAGTCTTTTTGATGTAGGTGTTTAGGGCTATGAACTGTCCTCATAGCACCACCTTTGCAGTATCCCAGAGATTTTGATTGGTTGTGTCACTCTTGTTGTTCAGTTTGAAGAATTTTTTAATTTTCATCTTGATTTTGTTTTTGACCTAACGTTCTTTCAGTAGCAGGTTATTTATTTGAACATATTTGCATGGTATTAAAGGTTCCTTTTAGAGTTGGTTTTCAGTTTTATTCCACTGTGGTCTGAAAGAGTGCTTAATATAATTTCACTTTTCTTAAATTCACTGAGGCTTGTTTTATGGCCTATCCATGGTCTGTCTTAAAGAAAAGTTCCGTGTGCTATTAAATAGAATGTGTATTCTGCGGTTGTTGGATGGAATATTCTCTATCTATCTGTTAAGTCCATTTGTTCCAAGGAATAGTTTAAATCCATTGTTTCTTTGTTAACTTTCTGTCTTGATGACCTGTCTAGTGCTGTCAGTGGAGTACTGAAGTACCCCACTATTATTGTGTTGCTGTCTATCTCATTTCTTGTCTATTAGTAATTGTTTTATAAATTTGAGAGCTCCAGAGTTAGGTGCATATATGTTTTGGATTGTGATATCTTCCTGTTGGACAAGGCCTTTTACCACTGTATAATGTCCCTCTTTGTCTCTTTAACTGCTATTGCTTTAAAGTTTGTTTTATCTGATATAAGAATAGCTACCCCTGATTGCTTTTGGTGTCCATTTGCATGTAAAGCTTTCAGATAATCTGATGACAATATGCTTAGGCAATAATATTTTTGCAATGAATTTCCAACATATTCTTTGTGCTTCTTGTGTTTGGATGTCTAGGTCTCTAGCAAGGCTGGGGAAGTTTTCCTTGATTATTTCCCCAGATATGTTTTCCAAGCTTTAGGAATTCTGTTCTTCCTCAGGAATATCAATTATTCTTAAGATTGGTCATTTAACATAATCCTAGACTTCTTGGAAGCTTTGTTCATGTTTTCTTAATCTTTGTTGGATTGGGTTAATTTGAAGATCTTGTCTTTAAGCTCTGAATTTATTTCTTCTACTTGTTGAATTCTATTGCTGAGACTTTCCAGAGTATTTTGCAATTCTGTAAGTCTACTGTTTCCTGAAGTTTTGATTGCTTTTTCTTTATGTTATTTATTTCCTTGAATATTTCTCCCTTTGCTTCTTCTATCGGTTTTTGGATTTCCTTGCATTGTGCTTAGCCTTTCTCTGGTGCCTCCCTGATTAGCTTAATGACTATCCTCCTGAATTCTTTTTCAGGTAAATCAGGGATTTCTTCTTGGTTTGGATCCACTGCTGGTGAACTCGTATGATTTTGAAGGGTGTTAAAGAGCCTTGTTTTGTCATATTTCCAGAGTTCATTTTCTGGTTCCTTCTCATTTGGGTAGTCTCTGTCAGAGGGAAGGTCTAGGGCTGGAGGTTGTTATTCAGATTCTTTTGTCCCACAGGGTGTTCCCTTGATGTTGTACTCTCCCCATTTTCCTATTAATGTCTCTTCCTGTGAGTTGAGCTCCAGTGATTGTTATCTGTCTTCTGGGTCTAGCCACTCAGCAAGTCTGCCCGGCTCTGAACGGGTACTGGGGGTTGTCTGCACACAGCCCTGTAATGTGAACCATCTATGGATCTCTTAGCCGTGGTTACCAGCACCTGTTCCACTGGAAGTGCCAGAGGGGTGAAATGGACTCTGTGAGGGTTCTCAGCTTTGGTGATTTAATGTTCTATTTTTGTGCTGGTTGGCCTCCTACCAGGAGGTGGGGCTTCCCAGGGAGCATCAGTTGTGGTAGTACAGAGAGGAAGCAGCAATAGACAAGGCCCTAGAACTCCCAAGACTATGCCCTTTGTCCTCCTCTACCAGGGTGACTGGGGAAGGACCATCAGGTGGGGGTGAGGCTAGGCGTGGGCCTGTGCTCAGACTCTCTGTCGGCAGGTCTTGCTGTGGCTGCTGTGGAGGATGGGGGTGAAATTCCCAGGCTATTAGAGTCATGTACCTGGGAGGATTATGGCTGCCTCTGCTGAGTCATGCAGGTTGTCAGGGAAGTCGGGGAAAGCCAGCAGTCACGGGTCTCACCCAGCTCCCTCGCAACCTGAAAGGGCAGTCTTACTCCCACCATACACCCGAACAGCCCCAAGTCTGTTTCCAGGCAGCTGGAGAGCAGGGCTTGAGAACTTGCCACAGGCCACCCACCTCCCAGCTGTGAAAGGAAAGTCTTGGTTCTTCCCCTGCCTATGGAGTCTGCACACCAGATTTACACCCTCCCTGGAGTTCTGGCCAAGAGGCCTCTTGCCCGGCTAGAACTCTTTCAAAATTCAGCTAGAGATTTCCTTCTTCCTGTGGCATTTTCCCCTGCTCCTCTGGCCACCCTCCCAAAAGATCCCTGTGGTGCCAGGCGGGAATGGACTGCCTGGGAACCTAGCGAGCTCCCAGGGCCTTTCCTGCTGCTTCTTTTCCCCCCGTATTTCACTGAACTCTCCAGATTGACTCAGCTCCAGGTAAGGTCAGAAACTTCTCCAGCACGCAAACCTTCAGTTTCCCCAGTGGGAGGGGGAATTTGGGAGAGGGGTGTATTCGGGAGAGGACGATGTCATTTCCCCACTTCTGCAGTCGGGACACTCACAGTATTTGGGATGTCTCCTGGGTGCTGCAAGAGCAGTCTGCTTCCTTCAGAGGGTCCGTGGGTCCTCTCTGGATTTCCAGTTCATTCTTCCAATCAATCTGGAGTTAAAATTCATGATGTGGGCTCCGCCCATTGCTCTGTCCATCCAAGTTGGAGCTGCAATCTATCCTGCCTCTCATCTGCCATGATCTCTTGTTATTTTGAATGTTGTAAATACGTTATTTTGTTTGGGTAATGACTAGCATCTGTTGGTAGTAGGTTTTTACATAATCTGGCTTTAGTCTCCTTCTCCTACCTCATTTTACACTACTCGTCTTTCACTCATTTTAATTCTGTCTTCATCAGCCTCTTTGTTATCAGCCATGATCTCGTTATTTTTTTGAATGCTGAAAATACCTTTACTTTGCTTGGGCAATGACTGGTATCTATTGGTAGCAGGTTCTTACATAACCTGGCTTTAGTGTCCTTCTCCTACCTCATTTTACACTACTCATCTTTCACTCATTTTAATTATATCTGTATCCGCCTCCTTGTTATCCTTATGAAGTTTGAGCTTATTACAGCTTTGGGCTTTTACAGAGGTACTGGAAGCAATTTCTGGTTTGCTCCTTCACTTCTTTAAGGTTTAGGCTCTGATATTACTTCCTCAGAGAGGCCTTCTACCAATAGCTCATCTATTCCCACAATATTATCATTTTCTGTACCCAGGTTTCCCTTCATAGCACTTATCATTGAGTGTATATATATATATATATATATACACACACACACACACACATATATAATTGAGATAAATTTGTAACTTTAAAACATGTACTCTTTTAGACTCTATATTCCTATACTCCTCTTATTCACTAAAGACTAAACTCTCTGAATTTCTTGAATGTTATCACCTTATTCAGCACCATGCCTTTCATGAATAGAATCATGCTCAGCAAATATAATGTGGGCAACAAACATTTGGTGAATAATAGGGTAAAAGAAAGTCCTCCAAAATCTTTCTTGTATAGTTCACCCATAGTTTCAGTTTGGGGAAATTTCAGAAGCAGTGCTGATTTCTACTCTTATGGGAACCCACCTTTGACTCAGAAGCTGTGCTAGCAAAATTCTAAGAAAGATCCCACAATTCCCAGCACCTGCTCTACACACAACTTCCCCCAGTTCTTCAGTCAAACACTAATCTAGGTGTTGTTGTGAAGGGATTTTGAAATAATTAGACCACAAATGAGTTATTCTTTTTTAAAAACTTTTATTTTAGGTTCAGGGGTACATGTGAAGGTTTGTTATGGAGGTAAACTCATGTTACAGGCGTTTGTTTTACAGATTATTTAACCATCCAGGTATTAAGCCCAGTACCCAGTACTTATCTTTGCTGCTCCTCTCCATGCTCCTAGCCTCCACCCTCAAGTAGACCCTAGTGTCTGTTGTTTCATTTTTGGATTCATTGGATCTTATAATTTAGCTCCCACTTATAAGTGATAACGTGGTATTTGGTTTTCTGTTCTTGCATTACATTGCTAAGAATAGGTCTTCAGCTCCATCCATGTGCCTGCAAAAGACATGATCTTGTTTTTTATGGCTGCCTACTTATTCTGTTGTGTATATGTACCACATTTTCTTTATCCAGTCTGTCATTGATGGGCATAGGTTGATTTCATACCTTTGCTATCCTGAATAGTGCTGCAATGAACATTTGCATGCATATGTCTTTACAACAGAATAATTTATATTCTTCTGAGTATATATCCAGTAATGGGATTGCTGGGTCAAATGGTAGTTCTGTTTTTTAGCCTTTAGGAATCCATACTGCTTTCCACAATCATTGAACTAATTTACACTTCCATCAACAATGTAAAATACATAATCTTATTGTTTTATATGTCTGCATAGTGTTCCATCATGCATATGTATCACATTTTTAAAATTCAGTCTACCATTGATGGGCATTTAGGTTGATTCCATGTCCTTGCTATTGTGAGTAGTACTGCAATAAACATATGTGTGCATGTGTTTTTATGATAGAAAAATGTATGTTCCTTTGGGTATGTACCCAGTAATGGGATTGCTGGGTTGAAAAGTATTTCTGTTTTTAGGTATTTGAGGAATTGCCACACTATTTTCCACAATGGTTGAACTAAGTTATACTTCCACCAATAGTGTAAAAGTGTTCCTGTTTCTCTGCAACCTCGCCAGCATCTGTTGTTTTTGACTTTTTAATAATCACCATTCTGAATAGTGTGAGATCTCACTGTGGTTTTGATTTGCATTTCTCTAATAATCAGTAATATTGAACTTTTGTTCATATGTTTGCTGGCTGCATGTATGTCGTCTTTTGAAGTGTCTGTTCATGTCCTTTGCCCACTTTTTAATGTTTTTTTCTTTCATAAATATGTTTATGTACGTTATGGATACTGGATATTAGACCTTTGTCAGATGCATAGTTTGCAAATATTTTCTCCCATTCTGTAAATTATCTGTTTATATTGTTGATAGTTTCTTTTGCTGTGCAGAAGTTCTTAAGCTTAATTCGATCCCACTTGTCAATTTTTGCTTTTGTTGCAATTGCTTTTGGTGTCCTTGACATGAAATCTTTGCCCATTTCTATGTCCATGATGGTGTTGGCTAGGTTGTCTTTTAGGATTTTTACAGTTTGGAGTTTTACGTTTAAGTCTTTAATCCACCTTGAGTCGATTTTTGTATATGGTTTAAGGAAGGGGTTCAGCTTCAGTCTTCTCTCTACGTCTAGCCAGTTATCCCAGCACCATGTATTAAATAGGGAGTCTTTTCCCCATTCCTTATTTTTGTTAGCTGTGTCAAAGATCAGATCGTCATAGGTGTGTGGCCTTAATTTTGAGGCTGTCTATTCTGTTCCCTTAGTCTATGTGCCTGTTTTTGTAACAGTATCATGTTGTTTTGGTTGCTGTACCATTTTTGCTTCCTATCCATGAGCATGGGATGTGTTTCTATTTGTTTGTGTCTTCCAATTTTTGGGGGCAGTGTTTTATAATTTTTATTGTAGAGATCTTTTATCTTCTTGGTTACCTGTATTCCTAGGTATTTTATTCTTTCTGTGGCATTTGTGAATGATATTGCCTTTCTAGTTTGGTTCTTGGCTTGGCTGTTGTTGGTGTATAGGAATGCTGGTGATTTTTTGGCCATTGATTTTGCATCTTGAAAGTTTGCTGAGATTGTTTGTCAGCTGAAGGAGATTTTGGGCCAAGACTATATGGTTTTCTAGATATAGAATTATGTCATCTGCAGCCAGATAGTTTGACTTCCTCTCTTCCTATTTGAATGTTCTTTATTTCTTTCTCTTGCCTGATTGCTCTGACTAGAATTTCCAGTAATATGTTGAATAGGAATAGTGAGAGAAGGCATGCTTGTCTTGTGCTGCTTTTCAATGGAATGCTTCCAGGATTTGCCAATTTATTAGAATGTTGGGTTTGTCATATATGGCTCTTATCATTTTGAGGTATATCATTTTGTAATGGTTAATATTGAATGTCAACTTGATTGGATTGAAGGATGCAAAGTATTGTTCCTGGGTGTGGCTGTGAAGGTGTTGTCAAAGGAGATTAACATTTTGAGTCAGTGGACTGGTAGAGGAAGACCTACCCTCAATCTGGGTGGGTATCATCTAATCAGATGCCAGCATGGCTAGAATTAAAAAGCAGGTGAAAGAACGTGAAAGGACTAGACTTGCTGAGTCTCCTGGCTTTCATCTTGGTCACGTGCTGGATGCTTCCTGCCTTCAAACATCAAACTCCAAGTTCTTCAGCTTTCGGACCTATGAACTTACACCAGTGATTTGCCAGGGACTCTCAGGCCTTAACCCACAGACTGAAGGCAGCACTGTTGGCTTCCCTACCTTTTACGTTTAGGGACTCAGACTGGCTTCCTTGCTTGCAGTTTGCAGATGGCCTATTGTAGGCCTTCACCTTGTGATAATGTGAGTCAATGCTCTTTAATTAACTCCCCTTCATATATACACCTCTCTTATTAGTTCTTTACCTCTGGAGAACCCTGACTAATGCACCTTCATTTCCTAGTTTATTGAGAGTTTTTAATATGAAAAGGTTTTGAATTTTATCCAAAGCCTTTTTCGCATCTATTGACAAATCATGTGGTTTTTGTCTTTAGTTCTGTGTATATGATGAATCAAATTAATTGATTTTTGTACATTGAACCAACTTTGCATTCTGGGGATGAAGCCTACTTGATCATAGTGGATTAGCTTTTTGATGTGCTGCTGGATTTGGTTTGCAGGTCTTTTGTTGAGAATTTTTGCATCAATGTTCATTGAACATATTGGCCTGAAGTTTTCTTTTTTTGTTGTGTCTCTGCTAGGTTTTGGTATCAGAATGATGCAGCTTCGTATAATTAGTTGGGGAGGAATCCCTCCTCCTCAAATTTTTAGAATAGTTTCTGTAGAAATGATATAGCTCTTCTTTGTATATCTGGTAGAATTTGCCTATGAATATGGATCCATCAGATACTGGACTTTTGTTTGTTTGTTTGGTAAGCTATTTATTACTGATTCAATTTTGGAGTTCATTATTGGTCTGTTCTCTGAATCAATTTCTTCCTGGTTCAGTCTTGTGAGGGTGTATGCCTCCAGAAATTCATCCATATCCTCTAGGTTTTCTACTTTGTGTGCATAGAAGTGCATGTAGTAGTTTCTGATGGTTATTTTTATTTCTGTGAGATCAGTGGTAATATTCCCTTCATTATTTCTAACTGTGTTTATTTGCATCTTCTCTCTTTTCTTCTTTATTTTGTCTAGCTAGCAGTCTATCTATCTTATTGATTTTTTCCAAAAACTAACTCCTGGATTTGTTGATCTTTTGAGTGGTTTTTCATGTCTTGATTTTCTTCAGTTCAATTCTGATTTTCATTATTTCTTGTCTTCTGCTAGCTTTGGGGTTGATTTGCTCTTGCTTCTGTAATTCTTTCAGTTGTGGTGTTAGGTTGTTAATTTGAGAAATTTCTAACTTTTTGATGTGGGAATTTAGTGCTATAAATTTCCCTCTTAACACCACCTTCACTGTGCCCCCAAAATTCTAGTATGTTGTACCCTTGTTCTATTAGTTTCAAATAATTTCTTGATTTCTGCCTTAATTTCATTATTTACCCAAAGTCATTTAGGAGAATGTTGTTTAATTTGCATGTAATTGCATGGTTTTGAGAGATTTCTTAGTCTTGACTTCTATTTTTATTTTGCTGTGGTCCAAGAATGTGTTTGGTATGATTTTGATTGTTTTTCATTTGCAGAGGATTGTTTTGTTTTCATTTTTGTAGTCAATTTTAGAGTATGTGCCATGTGGCAATGAGAAGAACGTATATTCTGTTGTTTTTGGGTGGAGTTCTGTAGATGTCAATCAGGTCCATTTGATCCAGTGCTAAGTTTAGGTCCTGAATATCTTGTTAATTTTCTGTGTTGATGATTTAGTACTGTCAGTGGAGTGTTAAAAGTCTACCACTATTATTGTATGGAGGTTTATGTCTCTTTATATGTCTCTAAGAACTTGTTTCATTATGAATTTGGGTGTTCATGTGTTGGGTGTATGTATATTTAGGATAGTTAGGTCTTCTTCTTGAGTTGAACCCTTTACCATTATGTAATGCCCTTCTCTTTTTTTTGTTTGTTAGTTTTTTGGTTTGAAATCTGTTCTGTCTGAAATTCGGAGTGTCACTGCTGCTTTTTTTCTGTTTTCCAGTTGCTTAGTAGATTTTTCTCCATTCCTTTCTTCTGAGCAGATGGGTGTCATTGCATGTGAGATGGGTCTCTTGAAGGCAGTGTACCATTGGGTCTTGCTTTTTTATACAGCTTGTCACTCTGTGCCTTTTAAGTGAGGGCATTAACTTGTTTAAATTCAAGGTTACTACTGATATGTGTGGTTTTAATTGTGTAATTATGTTGTTGGCTGGTTATTGTATTGGTTTGTTTGTGTCATTGCTTTATAGTGACACTGATCTGTATGTTTAAGTGTGTTTTTGTGTTAGTTGCTATTGGTCTTTCCTTTCTATAGTTAGTGCTCCTTTCAAGATAAGGCAGGTCTGGAGGTAATGAACTTCCTCAACATTTGCTTATCTGAAAAAGATCTTATTTCTTTTTCACATAGAAAGCTTACTTTAGCTGTTTATAAAATTTCTGATTGAAGTTTTTTGTTTTTTGTTTTTTGTTTTTAGAATGTTTAACATAGGTTTCCAATCTCTTTTGGCTTATAAAGTTTCAGCTTATAGGTCTACTGTTAGGCTGATGGGTTTCTCTTTGTAGGTAAACTGACCTTTTTCTCTAGCTGCCTTTAACATTCTTTCTTTCATTTTGACCTTGGAAAATCTGACAATTATGTATCTTGGGATGACCTTATGTAGAATCTTGCAGGCATTCTCTGTATTTCCTGAATTTGACTGTTAGACTCTCTAGCAAGACTGGGGAAGTTTTCATGGATGATATCCTGAAATATGTTTTCCAAGTTGTTTACTTTCTCCCCATCCCTTTTAGGGATGCCAATGACTCGTAGATGACCTCTTTACATAATGTCATACTTCTGAAAGGTTTTGTTTATCACATTTTATTAATTTTTTCTTTATTTTTGTCTGTCTTATTTCAGAGAGTGAGTCTTCAAGTTCTGAGATTCCTTCCTTAGCTTGATTTATTCTGCTGTTGATACTTGATTGCATTGTAAAATTATTGTATTGTGTTATTTTCAGCTCTCACAGACCCGTGGGGTGTTGTGTTTGTTTGTTTGTTTATTTGTTTTTCACCAGCTATTTCATCCTTTAGCTCCTGCATCACTTTATCACTTTATTGTGATGCTTAGTTTCCTTACATTGGCTTTTGCCAATGAGCTTTGTTCCTATCCACATTCTGAATTCTATTTCTGTCATTTCAACCAGTTCAGCCTAGTTAAGAACCCTGGTTGGAGGAATGGTGTGGTCATTTGGAGGACATAGAACACTGGCCATTTGGGTTACCGGAGTTCTTGCATTGGTTCTTTCTCATCTCTGCATGTGTACATTCCTTTAACTGCAGTACAGATTGAGTACAGTCAGTAGACTTTGCTGGATACTCACCAGATAAAGGCTTTGTGTGAGGTCTTTATTTGAAGCTGACTCCTTGTCTCTGGTTTCAGAGGGGGGCATGTTAGCAAGGTATTTTTGGTGTTGAAGCTTTGGGGGGTGACTCAGTAGGTGTCACTCAGGTATACTTGTCAGCTGGTAGACTCTTGCTCTGTTTTCTTCAGTTGTAGCCATGTTCCCTCTCAATGCCCTGAAAGTATGGGTTCCTCTCCCCCTTGGGTGCTGCCATAGATAAAAGCTTGGCATGCCTGGGCTGTCTACTCTCACTCTGTGGCAATCTCAGTGTTTATGCTCCTTCCCAACTTACAGGCAGTAGAGAAAGGGAACTTAGTACTGTTTGTGGCCACGAGTCTTTTGCTTTTCTCCTGGGAACTCCACCCCAGAGAGATTGCAGGTCAGCAATCATTCAGTGCAATCAGCCCAGGATGGAGGGTCTGTGCTGTGGGCCCAAGCTGGGGCATTCCCAGTCTGGTAATGAGCAGTGGGATATGTGGGGGGACCCATGGGTGACGAGCAGGCCTCCTCTCCTTAGGTTGACTGCACCTTGTTGGAGGTGTGGATAAGGAACTTACAGTCTTCAATCTTTCATTAGTCTGAGAATAGGAAAGGCAGTTTGACTGCAGAGGCAGTGACAGGGGATTTCACTTGCTCCTGATGGCACTGTCCTAGGGAGTTGACAAGTTGCTACTGTCTTGATAGCTCCGGTAGAGGATAGGCTATCAAGACTATTGGAGGCTCAAGCCTGGACAATCCACCTGGTGAGAAGATATGGGAATGGGAACCCACGTAACAGTGTGGCCACTTTCCTACAGGGCTGCTGCAGTATGCTACAGGCCAGCTCCAATCCCTAGTTGCCTTGGATTTTCCATTACCTGGAGATTACCACCAGTGAAGGCTGCAAAATGGCAAAGATGGTGGCCTGCGCCTCACTCTGGAAGCTCCTTCCCAGGAAGTTACAAGCCTGTTGTCAGCCCAAATGCACCTGTAGAAGGTGGCTGGAGACCACATTTGCAAGGTCACACCCCGTGAGGAGTAACAGGATCTTGGACTTGCTTAAACAAGCAATGTGGCCACACTTTTAAGAGCAGCTGTGCTGTGTTGGGGTACCACTTCTGCCCCCTGTTGACTTGGACTCTCCAAAGCCCAAAGGCTGGAACAGCGAAGTCACCCAAACAGCAAAGATGGCAGTCCACTCCTGCCTCTGGGAGCTCTGTTCTAGGGAGGTATCAAATCTCTGTTGGACAGAGAACACTGGTAGAGGTTGCTGGAGGCCTCAGTTGAAAGGTCCTGCCCAGTAAGGAACAGGTTCAGGGACCCACTTAAAAAAGCCATCTGCTCATGTTTTAGTAGAGCAGCTGTGCTGTGCTGTGCGATCCCTTCCACCCCTAGTTGACTTGAACTCTTGAAAGCTTAAAGCCTGAAATGACTAAGTCACCCAAATAGCAAACATGGTGGCCTGCCCCTCCTCCTGGAAGCTCTGTCTCAGGGAGGTGTAATGCTGCTACTGGTGGCTGGCTGGAATTCCAATCCAGTGGGTCTGATCCTGTGAGGTCCTGTGGAAGTGGAGCCTGCAGACTGTCCATGCTCAGTCTTCTGGATTCAGTCCCTTTCTTAAGGATATGTACAGGGGTCTACCCTCCTGCTTTGCAGCTACTTTTGCCCAGCAGCCCAGAAAGCCTGAGCATCCAAGGCTCCCTGATCTTTGCATGTGCCTGAATGGCTGCTTTGCCGAGACTCCACGGTAGCTCTGTGTGTCACACTGAAGGCCCTGGTGGAGTGGGTTCACAAGGGGATCTCCTGACTGGAGGGCTGCAAAGATTCACGGAAAAAGCATGGCTTCCCAGGGTCGCACATCCACTCACTGCTTCTCTGGGCAGGGAGGGTTCTTCTTGCTCCGTGTCACTCCCAGGTGGTCCATTGTCCTGCCTTGCTTTTCTCCATTCTTTGTGGGTTGACTTGTTCCCTTGATTACTCCCAATGTGAGTAGATTGATGTTTCAGTTGAACTGCTGTATTTACTCGCCCCTTTCCGTCCTCTCTGTGAGAGCCACACACACTAACTGCTTCTAGTCAGCCATCTTGGCCACCTCTTACCAAGTTATTCTTTTTTTGTTTTTCCTTGAGATAGAGTTTCCCTCTGTCGCCCAGGCTAACGTGCAGTGGCCCGATCTCAGTTCACTGCAACCTCCGCCTCCCAGGTTCAAGCAATTCTCCTGCCTCAGCCTCCCAAGTTATTGTTAAGATAGTGAAATCCCCCTCCAGTGACCCTGACCCAATCAGGTGAGTCCTCAATATGGACAAGTTTGTCCTGTTGAGAGAGACTTTAAGCACAAGAGGAAACTAAAGTGAGGAGCATTCTCTGTTGCTGGACTTGAAGAGGGAGAAGGTCATGTGACAAAAAGTAGTTCAAGGTCAGGTGCGGTGGCTTATGCCTGTAATCCCAGAAGTTTGGGAGGCTGAGGTGGGCAGATCACCTGAGGTCAGGAGTTCAAGACCAGCCTGGCTAACATGGTGAAAACCCATCTCTGTTGAAAAAACAAAAAGCCAGGCATGGTGGCATGTGCCTATAATCCCAACTACTCTGGAGGTTGAAGCAGGAGAATAACTTGAACCCAGGAGGCAGAGGTTGCAGTGAGCTGAAATCGTATCACTGCACTCCAGCCTGGGTGACACAGTTAGACTTAAAAAAAAAAAAAAAAAAAAGTAGTTCATATGCACATTAAATATTGAGAAACATTGATGTATTGAATGTATGTGGGGTTAGAATTAAAGGATGAGCAATGTCCTGGAAGGCTGGCCTTTCTGTGGTGATAAAAATTGGGGGTGGGGGGAAGCTTGGTTGGTTGCAGGGCAGATAGTGGGAAAAAGGCAATCCTTTCAGGGCAGAAGAATTGGGAGGACGGAGCCCTGACAAGAACTGGGAGTTGGGGAGACCCACCAAGAGTGCAGATATGAGGGCAGTTACTGAACTCCTCTTAGGGCCTACAGGGGGACAGTCTGTCTCTGCGCCTGATGGCCCTTTCAACAGGTAAGAAGATTTAAATAGATTCACATGTTCAACGTGGATTTCTCTGAGAACATAAAACTATTTTGTTTAAGATGAGCAAGTTGGAAAATAATATATTTGATGTAATTGCATGTATATAACTTATTAAATGGAAATACAAAAAAATTATGGTTATATATATATTTTTAAAAAATTAAATGTGTATAAGAAAGCAGTAAAATGCTGTGAGATCCATTATGCATGGGGAAGGAGAGAATTAGTTGTAAGATATGAGGGAGATTTGCTCTAACTATACCTGGAATTATTTTCTTTTAACAAAAACTATATATAAAATTATATATATATATATATATATTTTAAATGAAGCCCTTTATTCAATATATAAATATATATAACCATAATTTTTGTATTTCCATTTAATAAGTTATATACATGCAATTACATCAAATATATTATTTTCCAACTTGCTCATCTTAAAAAAAATAGCTTTATGTTCTGAGAGAAACAACAGCAAATTCATATATATATGAATTCCTATATATATGAATAAAGGGCTTCATTAAAAAATTTGAAAAAAAATATAGCATTCATTAATTGTGGGTGGCAGGTGCATGTCTATATGTCATACATATATCATTATTTAAAAATGGAAGTACTAGCATAATTTTAAACAAAAGTTGACATGTACAAAAATATCTATGAAACTTGTATACCTAGCTTCACCCATTAGCATATAAAGAACCTCTCTGACTTCCCAATTTGAGATTACAACAACTCCAAATCCCATCTTTGCTGATCAGATATCTGTCCATCTGTCTACTAGTATGTCATATTCCAGTAGAATCAAAATTTAGAAGAACCTCCTTGAGATCAACAGAAGTCACAACCACTCTTAGGTCCTGCTGTTGTTCCTGCTGCTGCCCTCATATTCTAGTCAGTGTGGACACATTGTCTTTCCACTAAGCCTGATTTACCAATATAACCAGTTTCCGGCCATGTTCTGAGTCTGTATTCTTTACTGTGGCCTCAGGATGGTATATACATTTCTGTAAGTCATTAGGAAGTTGGGTTTTCATTCTTAAGGCTCCCACGTATACACGTTCAATAAATGTTTATGTCTCTTCTCATAGTAATCAATCTGCCTCATGCCAGTGATTTTTCAGTGAACCTTTCAGGGCCTATGTGGTCAGGTAAGACCTCATGAAGATGTATTATTTGAGTTGAAAATAAAAAGATGAAGTGCAAGTCCTCCTTCAGTGTGCTGGAAAACGTACTCTTAGAAGAGGGAAAGGCAAGTGCAAATGCCCTGAGGGGAAAGGTGCTGTGTTTAAGAGGCAAAATATCTTATGACTGGAGACTTGTGCTAGAGGTCGACGATCGTGTATTATAAGGCCAAAAATCTAGTCAAGGTCAAAAATTATAAGAATTGTTAGCTTTAATCAGAGATTCTGATTTTATTGGAAGGGCAATAGAAAGCCATTGAGGGATTTTTAGCAGAGGAATTAAATAATCTCATTTGTGTTTTAAAAAGCTCATATTGGCTGAGGAATAGATAATGGATTGGAAAAAAAGTAAACAGAAAAGTAAATCCATTACCAATCCTTGCATAATGGAACACAGAGATACGTTATCTAGATAGTATTTCTAAAAGAATATTGCATTGGGCAGGTGGTAACTGTCAGGGGATGGATAGCAGAAAGTATTAATAGAAGCACCTTCAGGATCTAAAGGACATAGGCTGGTGGTCCCAACCAACACCATGATTTACCAGTTTGATTCCTGCAGAAACCAAACACATCCCAAAGGAAGATATTAAACTGCCACTACAAACTACAAAGTAATAGTAGCCACAATTGCAGCCACCATGCCAAATATGGAATCCTTGCAAAAACACATTAGCACGGTCTAAGGTACATATAGTTGGCCATTGATTTACTGAATACACTGTTTTCTATTCTTAGCAGAAAAAGCAGTTCTGAAACAACTCACATTCACAAGGCACGAACAACAGCAAATGTTTCAAGTTTTGTCCCACAATTATGTTAACTGTCCCCAACCTCTGTTAAAATACAGTCCAAGGAAATCTAGATTATCTATGCATCTCACTCAACATCACATGATCCACTCCATCAGTGATCTCATGCTAACTGACGAATGAGTAAGAAGTAGCTAGTGTAATTGTGGCAGGCCAGGACTCCATTAGCAACCAGGGTAGTCATCCTTCACCACCACCTTAGTGTAAATCTGATGAGTATATAACTTAAGCCTTAAAGAACTGGGGAAACTGGTGCCTTACTACAAGGGCTAGAATGTAAAACAAGTCCATTAAGACCCGACCTGGGCTTTCTCAGACATTAGAGTTTAATTAATATAGTGGAGGCATTCTTGCACACCTTGTACGAAGACCAGCTTTAGATTAAGTAATTGTTCCTAGGCTCTGAAGTAATTTCCAGATCTGGACCCTAGTTAAAGATTAGACAGAGTGAAACATTTCAGTTTGTAGGTGCTTTCCCACATATAGACATATGGTTTGAATGTATTATAAGCACTGGAGAAAAACTTGTAACTGAGTTGGTCTGGTGAGTTATTCTGGCTTTCTCCCTGTAACCGGTTGCAGAAACTCCCTTCTTCCCCAGTCTGTTTGCATCTTATTATTGAACCATGAGAATAAGCAACTGGACCCCAGTTCTGTCTGGGAACATAACAGCCTGACAGGTTTTTCTTGCCCACTGTTCCAAAACAGTCAATGCATTGAGCATAGCAGGTGTTGCAGCCCAGAGTTCCATAATCACGGGTCCAAGCAAGTGAGGAGAATGGGAGATAATTCTCAAATCTGCCTCCCCAAGAACTTGGAGGTGAGGTTTTTTTTAAGGACAGTTTGGTGGGCAAGGGGCTAGAGAATTTGATTTGCTGCTTGGTTAGGACAAAATCATAGGGCCATCAAAATTGCCTTCATGCACTGAGTCAGTTTCAGGGTTGTCACAGGAGCAGTTGAATCAGTTTTTTGATATGGATCATGAGTCTGGTTGGCATCTGCTGGCCCAAAGAATGCAAACTCTAAAAAATATTTCCAACACCAGTCAGGTTTTTCAATAGCAATGCTGTCTCTAGGGGCAATTAGGGAAATTACAAATCTTGTGACCTCTGACTACATGACTCCTGAGCAGTAAATCTATTAGGAGACAATGACTAGTTATTATTTAACTATGCCTAGCATTAGCAGAATTCGAGATCTTACCATAATGCTAAAATTAGGACCTTTCATTAGCTTTACAGGGAGTGACTTCATACCTGAATAAGGAAGAGGTTAGTTTTGGGAAGAGACTACTATCATTCTTGCTTTAAAGTTAAACTATAAACTAAATTCTTCACATATTAGCTTGTCCTACATGTAGGAATGGGCAAAGGCAGTTCGCTTGCGAGGTTAGAAACAAGATAGAGTCAGCTATGTTAGATGGCTCTAACTGTTACAATTTTTGAAAGGCAGTTTCAATAACATGTCAGAAACCTTAGTGAACATGTGCACTTCTGAGTGAAGGAGATGAATCCTACTAAGATTCAGTGGCCTCTCACATCATTATAATGTTTAGGGTACATAGGTTAGGTATATGCTGAGACATCTTAGCCGACGTAAAAAGCAAATTATTGCATCTCTCATGTACCACCGCAGAGAAGGAATCATTCTACCTGGTAGACTTCTTCAGGATCTGGAAACAGCATTTTCCACACTTGAGAATATTGCTATGACTTATAATTTAATCACACAGAAGGCTGACAGATTTGAGGGTGACCCAGAACAGAAAAGGGCTTTTCAGAGATCTACACGATGATGTCAGCAGCCCTGCCACGATGGGTTCTGTCCAGACTGAGTCCTAAGGTTAAGCATGGCTTATACGGCACATGGTGTCAGATGAATGTAGTACATCAATGGCTAAGCATGAGCAAGACAAGAAGGCACAAGCAAGCTGCATGAGCAAGCATCTCAGAGCCCTGTGAACTCCTCAATGCTGCACCAGTGCCAACTCTCTTGGGCTCACACCAACGGCCCTGTGAGAGAACCACAGCCAAATGAAGGAGGAGAAAATACCCCTAGCTTAGCTCATGGATAATTTACTTAGATATGTGGATGCAAGGTAAAAATAGTCTGTAACTGCATTACCTCCTCTCTCAGGAGTGACCTTAAAATAGAGTGGTAAAGAATTGCTCCCAGTGGGCAGAGCTTCAAGCAGTATAACTGGTCATTATTGTGTGTAGGAAACGGAACAGCCGGGGATTAGAATTATGTGTGAATTCATGAGCCATGATCAATGGACTGGACAAAGGGCCAGGTGCCTGCATGGAGAAAGATTAGGGACTAGGGACAAGGAGATCTGAATGGAGACAGATATACGGGAGTGAGCGTAATGTTTGAAGATCTTTGAATCCCACATTATTTCCCAATAGCAATCATTCACCACAGAAGAAACAATAAACCATCAATCAACAAATGGTTTCATCCAGTTGATGTCAGCCAGCCTCTGATATTGGGCATCCCATGCTGGCATGATGGCAACAGGAATAAAACAGCCGAGTTGGCAGAGATGGAGATTATACATGGATCCCACTGAATTAACTCCTAATCACAAATAATCCAGCTTCATTCTATCTTGCTCCCAGATATAATTTCCTCTTATAATCATTGACACTGAGCGTATTCATTTCCTACTGATTGATTTTACCCTCACCCAGAGGAAAGTAGCCCAGCCCTGTGAACCATTACAAAATAAATCAACATACAGGTTCACATTGTGTATCTAAATAAACATCTTACAAGTGGACTAGGAAAATCCCACTGGGATTCAGGAATGAGAATCCTTTATTGCTAGAGAAGGCAGAATGAGAAATTAGCAATTTAATTAGATGTTCAATAACTTGAGAGCATATTTTTTAAGTTCGTTTGGATTTTATTGTTTAAAATTTGTGCCCTGATTCTGAGTAAGAGCATGACTGATGAATGTGTTTTAAAGTATTTCTGAGACCATAATTGGGACTATTTTCAAAACATCCAAATCTTGACTAGGTCTCTTCGGAACTCTTTGACTTTAGGCAAAAGAAATAATCAATTTCTCAATATGAATAAGTAACCAACAAAAGCTCAGTGAGACCTTCTGATTGTCTCAAAATGGAAGAAATTAATTACTTTATACCTAATTTCCAATCTAGTTTGTTCCTAACTTAAGCCGATAACTCCTTCAGCTACTTAAAATCATGCTTCCAGTTGCCAAAGTAGTTATGGTTTTCTCTTTCATTTTTTAAAAATGATGGGTGTTCAAATGATTGCTACCTGAATGATAACAAACACTCTAAGAGTAGAGAAGGTGGTTAATTCTGAGATGGTCTCTATATATGAGTTCATTTGAATCAGACCATTCAGTAAATCAATCAATATCCTTCCCCAGTGTCTTCATATGTTAATATCCCTCCAGGTCCGCATGGCAATTTTGATTTTACAGCATGCTGTCAAAAAAAAAAAAAAAAAGAATTCCTAAGATGTGTATCAACAGTAACTATACTTTAGAAGAATAACTTATGCTTCAGTAGGCAAACTTCCTCTTCACAGGCCAGGGCCATGACATGAAGTGAGTAGTGGTTATGAAGCTTATTAGCTCAAATGGGATCCCTAAGTAAAAGAGGAACTAGCTTCAATGCAGACTTCCTAAAATGTATGAGCAGGAGACCCATGATTGGTTTTCCTATTTCCATCTGCCAATTGAACATCCCTGGATGACTCACAAGTGCCTTTCCAAAACTGAAAAATTTAGTCCTTATCACTTATTTCTTCTACCTGCCTCCTCGTAACCAAATGGCCATCAAATCTCACCCTACTATACTACTTTTGTTCATAAATTCTCTCCTCCTAACCATCCACTTACCTTTACCTTTCTAGTCTCCTTTTTAAGGCTAAAATTTATTAGTCAGACTTGTCTTTGTATATTTAGTCTCTGTTCTTTTGAGAACTTCCTTTGCACAGCTGATTGGATTCTCTCTCCGAAACAGTAATTCCTTGTGTCATTTCCTGTTTGGAAATGCACCAGTGACCTCCTATCACCCATAAAACTGGGAACAGTATGAAGGGTTCTTGGCAATAAGACCTCACCTGATTGTCAGCCTCAATTCTGTTGGTTCTTGGTTCTCACAAGGACTGTCTATGTTCCAGCAGGACAAGATGGTTTCACTGACCAAATGTCCCTGGCCTTTAATGCCTGTGTGTCTTTGTATGGGGGGGGTGGGGGGTCTGCAGTTCTTTTCCACTCTTTCCATCTATGTCTTTCAACAACCCTCTGGAATGTGAGGGCTTCCTCAATACCCACAGATAGACTCTTTCTTCTATGTTTTGGTAGCACTTTGCATTTGCTGTTATTAGAGGAATCATCACAATTCCTTGAGGGAGAATAAAGCTTTCATGAGAAAATTGATAACAGTTAAGACAGAGTATCTGGCACTTTCTCAATAAGTATTTTTTGAATGAGCAAATATATGAGTAAAAGAATTATTGCCACACGCCTCCCCTCTTTTTCTTCTCCCTCTCCCAACTCAATGATGATATAAGTAAGATTAAGTTGAAATCTTGGGTGGTTTGTATCTGGGCTCTCTGTACTTTTGTTTCAGCAAGACATGTTATCTTTCCTTACCCAGGCCAGTAGTTGATTTTTTCATATGTTCTCTCCAAATAATCTCCTCAATGCTCATAGCTACCTAAATTTCCCTATTTGTTTCAGAAAAAATCCCTCTGATAATTATTAAATTAAATTATAATTAAAAACTACACTATCAAATGTTAAAATATGCCTTCAAGAACTATAGGCATTTAAAATTCTTAAATATTTGCTTCATATTTTCAAATTAGAAAAAAAAAAACTAATTTAAGATTTTATGTTACATCATACTCTGTGTCATTCCTGTTTTATTCTTCTCCCTCGTTCCTTTCCCACTGCTCAGCCCCATCAGAAGCAACCTGCATCATAACTGCGTTTCATAGCTTTACACACACACACACACACACACACACACACTCCCCCAGTCATTTCTGAGAAATATATATATGTGTGTGTGTGAGTGTGTGTGTGTATACACAGTTGGCCTTCTGTATCAATAGGTTCCACATTCCCAAAGTCAGCCAACAGTGATTGAAAATGTTTGGAAAAAATAATAAAAATAGCATTACAACAATTAAAAATACAAATTTTAAAAATACATTATAGCAACACCACAATCACATTGTATTAGGTATTACAAATAATCTAGAGATGATTTAAAGTATACAAGGCAGGAAATGGTGGCTCATGCCTATAATCTCAGCACTTTGGGAATCCAAAGCAGGAGGGTCACTTGAGGCCAGGAGTTCAAGACCAACTTGGGCGACATAGCAAGACCTTGTCTCTACAAAAAATAAAGTATGCAGGAGGAGGATGTGCATAAGTTATATACAAATACTACACCATTTTATATAAGGAACTTGAACATCCATAGATTTTGGTATAGGGTAGGGGTGTTCTGAAACCAACACCTGACAGATTCCCAGGGATGGCTGTATAGCATTGGTTTAAATTTAGTACAACCTAGTTACAAATACAGATCCTCCTCTTCATAAAATTGAAAAATTGTAAGTGGAACCGTTTTAAGTCAGGAACCATCTATATAACTTTTTAAGTGTGATTATTTTTAATTTATGTAAATAAGATCACTATAGACATATTACACCACATTCAAAAGGTACTCTAATGTCTATTACTATGCAACATTCTTCATTTTACCTGATATGTAGGATAGTAAATTGTATTCAACGTTGTATTAATTAGTAGTTTTGAAGACCCTTTAGGCCGTATGTATTTCTATGTTAACAAGTATTGCTCCAATAAATATTCCATTGTACCTGTGTAGAGTATATTTAAAGATTGTAAATATGTATACACATGAACACAAACACACACCCACAGATATATATGTATAGATGTTATATATATGCATATATATTACATATATGCACACATACATGCACATGCATATGCATAATGTATATTTTTTGCTGGTCATTTTCTATTTTAATGGATATTTAAAATCTGTTCTTCAAATGTTATACTACTTTACATTTCTATCCAAAATTCTAACGTTGTTGTATACACTGTAAATATATTTTCCTAATTGATCCTGTTTGCTTTAAGTGTATTTATGGTATCTTGTTATTTAAAAAACCTGTGATTTTAATGAAGTTAGATTGCACACTATTTCTTCTATGGTTAGAAATATTTTTTTTTTTTGCTGCCTTCTTAAATAATATATTCTCTGCTTTGATGCCTTATATATTCTTCTTTATTTCTTCTAATACTTTTGATGTTACCTCTTCTGTATTTTCCTTTTAAGTTTATCTTTTATTTTTTTGCTTATAAAGTGGGGAGGATTATTTTTATTTGAAATTTTAATTCATCCAACACATGTTAGAGGGGTTTCTTCAGTTCTTGGATTATTTATCTCATTAAGACATATTTACTTTATGAAAATGTTGAACATTTTATTGGCATATATATTATGTATGTTTCAAAAGTGCATATTAAACGTGCATCTTGATAAATTTTATTACCACTCCGATCAAGAAATATTTTATCAACATAGAAGTTCTGCTCAAATTCTAAGTAATTATCACAAAAGATACTTTCTAACTTTTGATACAAAATATAATTATAATTGATATAAAAATGAGTTAAACTCGATGAGTTAAAAAATTACCAGATTGTATAAAATAAAACCAAACAAAAAATAATTAGAGAAAGAAACACATAAGTTATTAGAACTCTAGATTAGTTATAATTTCATCTAAAATTGACATAAATGAGGCCAGGTGTGGTGGCTCACACCTGTAATCCCAGCACTTTGGGAGGCCGAGGTGGGGAGATCACCTGAAGTCAAAATTTCTAGACCAGCCTGGCCAACATAGTGAAACCCCATCTCTACTAAAAATACAAAAATTAACTGGGCATGGTGTCATGTGCCTGTAATCCCAGCTACTCAGGAGTTTGAGGCCTGAGAATCGCTTGAATTCGGGTGGCAGAGGTTGTAGTGAGCCGAGATTGCACTGCTGTACTCCAGCCTGGGCGACAGAGTGAGATTGCATCTCAAAAACAAAATAAAAATAAAATTAAGTAAAAATAAATAAAGAAAACAAACATAAATGGAATCATGTTGTCTGTATTCATCTCTGCTTATGCTGCTGGATATGACAGTTCTTTGTCTATTTTCATTGCCTTATAGTATTGCATTGTATGAATATACCAAAAATTTTTTATCTGTTCTAGTGTTTATAAACATTTGGATTGTTTACACTTTAGAGTCCGATGAACATTGCACCTATGAAGATTACTGTGTATATATTTTTGTGAACATATGCATAACATTCTGTTGGGCATATACCTGACAGTGGAACTGCTGGGTTATACAGTATGCAAGTGTCTAGCTTTAGTGGATCTGTAAAAGAGATTTTTGAGGGACTGTACCAATTTCACTCCCACCAGTAAGATATGAGAAATTTTGATAGTAAAAAGGTTTATTTTATTTTATTTTTAATTGTATTCACTCTAATATACAGGCATTAGCATCAGGTCATAGTTCTAGAATAATTAGTGATGCCAAGCACATTGTCACATTTACCAGCAATTTTGATAGACTTATTGTAAAGTGCCTTTTGTCCAGTTTTAAAATTGTTTTATCTGCCTTTGCCTTGGCATTGCTAGAAATTCAGAAATCTTCTCTCTCCTATGCTTTGACTCTCACAGTCTTAATTGTATATTTTTATGAGCAGAATGTCATTTTAGTGTAATTCAATATGTCAATAATTTTCTTTATGGTTAGAACTTTTTATGTCCAGTTTAGTAACAAAACAACTTTGCTTACCCTGAGATTATAAAACTATGATCATATATTATCTTTTATAACTTTATTGCTCTGTCATTCATATTAGATTTACAATTCACCTAAAATTGATTTCTACATATGGTGCAAAATAGAAGATTAATTTTTCTATATGAATATTTAATTGATACAGCATAATTTGTCAAAAAATCTATTTTTTCCTTTTATTGTTCTATCTGAGTATTTTTACACTAATTCTACCCTGTCTTCCTTACCAGAGTATCATAATAAATACAACACCTTCACAAGTATAAGTTGTCCAGTTCTTCTTCAAGACTGTTTTGCTTGTCCTAGGTCATTTGCATTTCCCTGTATAGTACAGATTCAGTTTGAAATTTTTCAGCAAAAAAGGCAGCTTAGATTTGCATTATGATTGTAGTAAATCAATAGATCAATTTAGGGAAAACCACAACTGAATTTAACTGAGTTGTTTATTGCTTAACATAGAATATGATTTTATATATTTAAGTCTTTTGTATATTCTGTCAGTAATATTTTGTAGTTCTTGTTAATACCTTTTAAATGTTTTTTAGCTTTTTTTTCTAGAGTTATATTATGGTATTATAAGTTGCATCTGATTTTGAAATTTTATCTTATAGTTATTTGTGGCATTATACATACAAAAATTATTTCCTTTATCGATCTTGAGTACAATGATCTTACTAAATTCACTCAGTAGTTCTCAAAATTTATCTATACATTTGTTTTTACTTTCTAAGCACACATTCAAGTCATGAATGGGTACTAAATTACAACACGTGAACTTTTAGCAAATGTTGAAATGATCAGATGTATT
The DNA here is from genome assembly GCF_002776525.5 of Piliocolobus tephrosceles. NCBI lineage: Eukaryota > Metazoa > Chordata > Mammalia > Primates > Cercopithecidae > Piliocolobus > Piliocolobus tephrosceles. Next base: position 4,799,744 of record NC_045444.1, on the reverse strand, counting down.
CTCTCATTTATTTTGCTACTATGGTAAGTTAAATTGTTCAATTTTCAAATGTTGAGCCAACTTTGTGTTCCTGGAATAAAACCAATTTGTTTTTGGTGTATCATCCTAGTAATATATCCCTGGAAATAAATAACTAGTATGTCCAGGATTATTTGCATCTACGCTTATGAGAAAGGTCAGCAATTCTCATTTCTTTTTTTTTTTTTATTATACTTTAAGTTCTAGGGTACATGTGCATAACGTGCAGGTTTGTTACATATGTATACTTGTGCCATGTTGGTGTGCTGCACCCATCAACTCGTCAGCACCCATCAATTCATCATTTATATCAGGTATAACTCCCCAATTCAATCCCTTCCCCCTCCCCCCTCCCCATGATAGGCCCCAGTGTGTGATGTTCCCCTTCCCGAGTCCAAGTGAGCTCATTGTTCAGTTCCCACCTATGAGTGAGAACATGCGGTGTTTGGTTTTCTGTTCTTGTGATAGTTTGCTAAGAATGATGGTTTCCAGCTGCATCCATGTCCCTACAAAGGACGCAAACTCATCCTTTTTTATGGCTGCATAGTATTCCACGGTGTATATGTGCCACATTTTCTTAATCCAGTCTGTCACTGATGGAC
>NC_045444.1:4787746-4798724 GCF_002776525.5 Piliocolobus tephrosceles | reverse complement strand
TTTATAATCCTTTGGGTATATCCCCAGTAGTGGGATGGCTGGGTCATATGGTACATCTAGTTCTAGATCCTTGAGGAATTGCTATACTGTTTTCCATAATGGTTGAACTAGTTTACAATCCCACCAACAGTGTAAAAGTGTTCCTATTTCTCCACATCCTCTCCAGCACCTGTTGTTTCCTGATTTTTTAATGATTGCCATTCTAACTGGAGTGAGATGGTATCTCATTGTGGTTTTGATTTGCATTTCTCTGATGGCGAGTGATGATGAGCATTTTTTCATGTGTCTGTTGGCTGTATGAATGTCTTCTTTTGAGAAATGTCTGTTCATATCCTTTCCCCACTTTTGGATGGGGTTGTTTGTTTTTTTCTTGTATATTTGTTTGAGTTCTCATTTCTTATAATGTTTTAACTGGTTTGGGCTTCAGCTTTGTTCTTATCTCACAAAAGTCATTGAGTGATTTTTCTTCATTAATCAGGTATTCATTTCTTAAATAGATATAGGACTATTTAGAACTTCTATTTCTTCTGGTGTATTTTTTAGTAACTTACACTTTTGGGAGATTTTATCCATCTCATCTAAGTTTCCAAATTGATTCATATATAATGATTCATAATCTCTTACTAACTTTTTATGTATGTGTATTGTGATATAGATGATTTGTGCATTATACATGCTTTGTCTGGCTATTCTTTCTAACAGTTTATCAAATGTATTTGTTTTCTCAAAAGACCAACTCTTTGCTCTGTTCATTTTCTCAGTAGTGTATTTACTTTGTCTATGAATAATTTTAACTTTTTTTCTTTACAGTTTGATGTTTATTTACTAACATTACTAATATAGTTCCTCTCTCCTGCTCTTTTTTAAAAGAAATAGGATCATTTTTTTTGTATATTACTTTTTTTAGCTCTATCGATATGTGTGGTAGGCAGAATAAGTAGTCCCCGAAAGTTGGCCATGTCCTAATCTGTGGAAACTGTAAACATATTACCTTACATGGCAAAAAGACTTTGAAAATGTGATTAAATTGAAGATATTGGGATGGAGAGACCATCCTGAATTATGTGCATGGACCCAAAGGCTCTTATAAGGAAAAGAAGGAGGCAAAAGAGTGAGGCAAGGAGATGTGGCCATGAAAGCAGAAGTCACAGAGGTTAAAAGATGCACTGCTGGCTTTGAAGATGAAGATAGGAGCAAAATCCTAAGAAGTCCAAGTAGAATTGAGAGGCTGAAATGGGCAAGAAAAGGAATTCTACCCAAGCGTATTCTCAAAATACCAGTCCTGCCAACACCTAGACTTTGGCCCAGTGAGAATGATTTTGGACTTCTGACCTCCCGAACTATAAGATAACAAATCTGGGCTCTTTTTAAATTACTAAATTTGTGGCAATTTGTAACAGCAGTATGGAAAAACTAATAAAGCATGTTTCAACACTTTGCTGCTGTTAAGATTTTATTTTGAACCTTACTTTTTAAAACTACACTATTGTTTTCCTCAGCTACAACCTTAGTGGTCCTTTCCAGATGGGTGGATAATATGTTTTTACAGTCTTTCTATTTCTTAGATGGCTTCACTCTGACACCCACCATATAGTATTAGGGTATAACTATCGTAAAGGATTCTAAACCGAATACTTTAAAGGTAATAGTTTATTGACCTTATTTATTTTTAGTGATAAAACTCTGTTGTCAATGTAATTGCTATTACTTTGTGGAAAATATGCCTTCTTCCCCTTCTGGTAGACATTAAATTTATTTACTCTTTGTCTTTGGTATTAGCAGATATTTCCTCTCTCCTTTTTAAAGGCAATTGTATTTTTAACGTAAAATATATTTTAATCTGTCTGCCAGTTGTGTTTGGAACAAATAAAAAAAGTTTTCTTTTGTTTGGTTGGTTTTTAAAATGCCCTCCCATTTATATGTACCTAGAAGTGCCTTAGAGATACTTAAATAAGAAATGGAATAGCTATATTAGCATGTCTTAAAATATGACAGTTATTTAAACACATCGCCTGTTAGTTTAATGCATTTGTGCATTCTTAGGTAACTGGCAAATTGCCTCATTTGCATTGTTTCAAACTTTTGTTAGTATATCTTATTTTGTACTAATGTTTTCCCTCTATCATTTTTTCTAAAGACTAAATACTTCAATATCTAGGTAAAATACATATCAATGTTTAAGTTTACAATTCTAATACGTTTATTTAAGTTGTAGTGACAGAGACGGGAATCTTAAGATATATTATACCACAGTTGATTATAAAGAAGATTATATCCTTTAAGAAGAAAAGTGGAGAAGGTGAAAGAAAGCAAACAAAATGCTGTATTTTCAACCCCAGGCATGGTATTCACATTTTCTAAATTTTTCTATAAAATGTAGATAATACCGACTTTGCAAAACTGTTTCAATATTTAAATAAAATAACTAAGTAATTAAGGAAAAATAATTCTCTGCCATTAGCAAATATTCCACATATATGTTTGTATGCATACACACACATACACATACACACACACACTTTAGCTCTCCTCTCCCTGTGAAAGTTTTAAAAATAAAATTAATATTCCTTAAGTTTCATAATATTAAAAGAACAATTCTGCTTTAAAATTATAAATTTTTCACTTAACATAATGACCTCCAGTTTCATTTATCTTGTTTCAAATACCAGGATCTCATTCTTTTTTTAATGACTGAATAGTACTCCATTGTGTGTAGTGGTTACACAGCATCAATTTATGTAGATAACATATAAGACTAATTCAAAAGTATCTCAGTCAAAATGACCAGGACTGTTTACTGGGGCAAATGCACAGACACATTGGTCAAGGAGAAGGGATTGATCATTAGAACCTCCCTGAGTGAGGCTGCCCCCTTAAGCCCTAGACAGTATCATTCAGCTGGACTCAGCTTTGAAATGCTCCCCTTCCTCCTTGCTAGCCCTGCCAACAAAATCCTCATTCTGGCAATTGTGTCTGATGTTAGTAGTTGTGGAAAAATACTCTATACTAATCCACAGAAAAATCAATACTAATATCATGGACATCATGGACTGTAAAATCTCACATCATAAATGTGCAGTTAAAGTCCTGTGTCACCTACAAACACTAAACTCCAGCTTCTAGGTCTGTTCTACCTTCAAAAAAAAAAAAAAAAAAAAAAAAGCAGTAGAAGAAGAAGATAAAAACAACAGCCTTTTGCAAACACTACGAGGAATAAATCAGCTGGTGTGTGTGAGAATGGACCATATGTGAGATGTGACTCACAGATTCACCTTGCAGACCCTATCTTAAAAGAGATAAAACACTTAGAAAGCTGAGCACTGAATCTGAAATTTAGTTTGAATTCAGTACATGCACTGATCATTATTTTTAAGTTATAGAACTCCATATTATAGTTAACTGTTATAAAAATATCCTCAATAAACATAAATATCTAACATGTTTCATAAGATTTTTGGCACTTTATACAATTCAGTTTTGATAGGATGTATTGGCCACACACAATACATAGATATTGGCAACCTGTGGAAGCTAAAACTCAGACACGAAGTATAGCATGGGGAGTGTATGTGTGTGTGTGACTAAGACCTTAGAGAGTCGCTCAAATCATGTAGAGGACGAATCTTCTATTTTTTTTCCATCACACCAATCCTTGTACTAATGCTAGCCATAACTTCCTTAACAAATTTGTTGTAATTCACATCTTAATGACATTCAGTGCAACATTCTACAGAAATTAACAGCTCTCTCGACAAGTGGCAGCCTGCAGTTTATGTGGCACTAATATGCAGTTAAGTAGTTTGGGCTACTCAGACACCTGGCCCACATGAAACAGCTGGAAAAGCACAGCTATTAACCTTTTGCTTACAAAGAGAAGCTTTCCTACAGATGCTAAAACATTATGGGAGACTTGAAAATGCCTTGTAATTGCTCAGACAACTTTTCTAATTGCAGGTGATGGCATTATGCCTTCCTTTCCTCAACAGTGGAGAGGAGAATCCTGTCTAGTTTCTCCTGTTTGATCTATGTCACTTTGTGAACATGCTATTAAATTTAAGCGTATCAGAATCAGGGAGAGAAGGGCTTTACAGACAAAAAACATTATGCTGTATGTGAAGCCAAAGAAACACTGCCTTAACCAGTAAGAATACTTGAGAATGAGAAATTATATCAACATATGGTAAGTGCAGGAAAACAGAACTAATGTTTTTTAAGGACTAGTCAGGTATATGTTAACTATTTACTTATTTATTTATTTATACTTTTTAAGATTCACTGAAACTTTGTAGAAGGAGAAAGTGAAGCATCGAGATTTTTGTCCAGAATCACAATTAGAACTTGGTAATTCTAGCTGGGAGCGGTGGCTCATGCCTGTAATGCCAGCACTGTGGGAGGCCACGGTGAGTAGATCAGAAGGTCAGGAGTTCAAAACCAGCCTGACCAATATGATGAAACCCTGTCTCTACTACAAATACAAATATTAGCTGGGTGTGGCGGCGCACTCCTGTAATCCCAGCTACTGAAGAGGCTGAGACAGGAGAATCACTTGAACCTGGGAGATGGAAGTTGCAGTGAGCCGAGATCACACCACTGCACTCCAGCCTGGGTGACAGAGAGAGACTCCGTCTCAAAAAACAAAAAAAAAAAAAAGAGAACTTGACAGTTCTGAGATTAGAGTCCAAGTGACACCTATGTAACCTTCTAAACAAGTTCCTAAGCAGGTTATATTTTCATTGTTCTCCATAATATTTTTAAATCTAATTAAAATATTAAATATCCCAAATGAATTCTATAAGTAGTATCTTTTGCCTAAAATTTTAAGGTCCAGGTAGTCATAGGTACTTGATGTAGTTCAGTGATTATTTGCTTCAGAAAAAGATGTAAATAAATGATGGTATCATTTGATATCCTGGTTAAATAAGAACATGGCACCACCTGCTAAAAAATCCTGTTGCCTTATATTCAACAATTATTTTTGAAGACCTGCACTGTGCTTGGCAGCAGGCTAGGTCTCAATGAAAAGTTCTCTGCAGAAGAGGTATATGTACTAGGAGAGCTTATAAAGGGTAATTTATTTCACCTGGGAATTGAAGGAGGAGTTAGAAGAAGATGTAATAACTATGCTAAAATCTAGAATAAAGTAAAAGCTAATATGTTTGCATGAGAAATAGAAGAAAGAAGACCACGTTTTTGGTAGAGTGACTCATATGTGTAACAGCCCTATTCAAAAACATTTTAAAAAGCTAGTAGCAGTTTGAATGTAAAGTGGAAAGAGGAAGGAAGCGCAAGAGAAAGGTGAGCGTAGGGAAGTAGGCAATGGTTAAGACATTTGGAGACTGAAAGAGTATGATCATTTCTTTCTAACACAAAAGGAAATCCATGAAAGTATTTTAAACAGGTCGGTGATTGGTGACCTGACTCAATTAACAGTTTGAAAAATCTGTGGCTGTAATGTGGAGAAAAAAACTCCTGGAGGAAGAAAGGCAGGCGACAATGGTCACATGGGCTATGGTGATGGCTTGAGGAAACATATCAATAGATTGGATAATGAATAATGAATTGAATTTGGAGGGTAGACAAGTGAGGGGCATCCGGAAGGATACTTAAGTTTCTGGCTTGCATAGCAGGATGGGTGGTAGTGTTATCCATTAAGCCAGAGATCACTGGAGAAGAACCCTGTACAAAAGGAAGCCCTTGAGTTTACCTTGGGACATTATAAACTAGAGGTGTATTGGAGACATTTAACCAGAGATATCAAGCAGTCATTACACTGCAAAGCATCCTGGATGGAAACCTAAACTTGTGATTAAGACCTATTTGAAGCCTCATGCATGGTTATGATTGTTTATGTAAAGAAAGCCAAAACAATGAGACAAAAAATAAGACAGAAATTAGTTATTTCATTACAGGTACCTCAAGACAGCAATATACAACTTCAAAAAACCACCGGTCGAATGAACCCTTTGGAGTTGTTAATGTGGTTGCTGTGGACAGAAATTGTAAGACGCAATTACTAGGGAGCAAAAGTGAGTCTGAAAAGTGACTGTCCTCCCAGAGAAACAAGAGAAAAATATGGACAAGGTAGAGCCATGGACAACAATGGAAGAAAGCATTTCAAGACGAAGAGCAATATAAAATGTTACAATTGCCTCAGAAAATTCAAGTAAGATGAGGCCAGAGGAAGGATATGGAGCTTGGCAACCTAAAAGTCATCAGAATCCTTTCCAGAATTGTATCATTGTAGTTACAGGGTGAGAAGCCAAATTGGAATAGGCCGAGGAGTGAGCAGGAGTCTTACCTGTTACTATCAACCCTCTGTACTCTAATAGCACTTATCTCACTACACTGAACCTATATCCTTTTCAACTTTTCAAATGAAGTGTGAGTTCATTAGGACCCTAAATTATTTATTTTTGCATTCTAGTCTCATCACAATAGTCAGAGTGGTCCTCCCAAATCAGACCAGCTCTCTACTGTGCCTAAAATCCTCCAATGACTCTCAAGAATCCTCATATGGCCTTCCATGTCAGCCATTCCCTTGATCTCTCTAGCTTACTCTTCTACCTCTCGCCCCTTCATGGCATCCAGTAAAGGACCCTGGCCTCCTTACTCTTCCACAAAATGCTAAGCTCGTTACCCTTCTTTCCATCTACTTGTGTGCCCTTTCCATACACACCCTCATGAATAATTTCCTGGCTTTTTCTCAATCTTTATTCAAATGTCACTTCTTTTCATGAGAGGCCTACCCTGCAGACGGTCTAAAGTGTCACCACCACCATCTCATTAAAATGGTCTCTGTCCTTCTTGCCTGTTTGTATTTTTCCTCTTCAATACTTAACACTTTCAAATATACTCTAATTTATTTATCGTGTACTTTGCCTATTCTCCATCAGAATATGTTTCGTGAAGGGAGGCCTTTTTCATGTATAACTTTTTACTGTTACATCCCCAGGTCTGCAGTAATATTCTATGCAGAGAAGTACTCAGTAATTATTCGTTGAACGAATAAAAATTTCCAGGGCATTACACAGTGCTCTATAGATAATAGGCATATGGTAAGTTCGCAAATGAGTAGACTTCTTTTATTATGATCAAATTATATTAATTACTAAGATTGTATTGAATACAATAATGCAAGTGGTATTTTTTATTCTGTCTGTTTCCTTATTATTAATTTTTGGTGTTTATCTGTAACCCATCAACATTGCAGTCTAGTCATTACAGTGAAATACTTTGAAGCAATTTGCAGTTGTAGGATTTCATTGGCTGTCCCTATCAACCTTGAAATTAGACTGATGGAATGTTATGCTCTCATTTGGATCTAATGCCTTTCCTGGAGCATCAGGGTAAAGAATACTGTCTTCACTAACTTTCTTAATAACAACACTAAAAGATGAACATTCTGTAAGTCTGAAATTCATTTGTTTTTAAACTCATTTCAAACATGAGCCTGGCTTCACAAAGCAGAAAAGAAAGATAATGTTATACTCTGGACTTGACTAAGAGGGTGGATTAAACAATTGGGTGGAAATGTTTCATGACATCTTTATGTCCTCTACTGATGTTTATTTCAAATTGAGTGATTTATTGCTCCAAAATTTTTCTTATATGATTTCATATCATTTTTCTCCCCAAAGAAAATAAAGACTAAATTATTGAGTCATAATTCAGTCGACTCCATAAATTTGTGACCTGTCATCAAGTGTAAGTATGGGAGAATTGTCATCCTGATGGAGATTAGTTTGTCTGGGGTAGAGGAGAAATCTTGAGGCATAGCTTCTAGCAGAGTAAACCATGTTCTCTGAGAAGCTTGGTGAATGTGTTTAAGAAATATGGTTCATTGACTTTTTTTTTGAAAAAGAAAAATTAATGATAACAGGTAGGAGGCATAGTAGCCACTGTTCCCCTAAGGCACAAACACTATATAAAATGTGTGTCGAGAATATAGTCAGGGCCAAAGATCATGGTGTAGATCTCATGTCAAAAGCAGGAAAGAATAAATAGTAAATCTACTCCTCTGGGGCATACTTCTATTTCTTTTGTCTTATCTGAACTACCTCTTTTCATTTGTTTGCTTTCATGATAAATCCCTTTCCAGAGCCTAAACATGAAGGAAGCAAGAATTGTACTCTGATCCCCAAAACTGCAGAAATAGAACAATTGAGGATTTCCTGACTGTCTATTGCGAGAGAGATAATGCCATAGAAATCACCTTCTGTAGATGTTTTTTATAAGGGAAGAGCTGTAGGGCCAACCTAAAATCTCCATAGTGCAGCAACTGCTCTTGCCCTTGCAGCACCAATCCCCAATGTTACCAGCTCCTTCAGACTGAGTCCAGCTGTCAAAGCCCCAGTGTTTCTAAAAGTTCTCTTTCCAGTGAAATAGTTTAAGAGAGTCGTAATGATGCTATCATTAAGGATTTCCTTGCGTTAGGGCCGATTTAGTTGTATACTGATACGACTTAGGGTTTATTTATTCTCAAGAAGTCTTTTCCCTGATAAAAAGTGTGTACCAGAGGCCTCTGTCTCTTGCTAATTAGCCTAGCTCAGTGGTAGGAATACAGGCCTCAGGGTCTGAGGAACTTTTCAAAACAAATTTAACCAATTACCATCCTTGTCACTGAGAAAATTATTTAAGCTCCCTGAGCTTCAGTATACTCTATAGAAAATGGGCATAAATAATAATTTTTACTTTATAAGGTGGCTGTGACAAGTATTTCAGTGAGTAAAAATTAAGTGCCTGGAAAAGAGTTGGAACTCAGTTAACGGGTGCATTCTCATTGTCAACTCCAAACAACAATATTACAGAATTATCCCATGTAGGTTATCATGTATTTGTCATTCTAGTCCAGCAATGAAGTAGACTCCATAGTCGAATTTATGAAAATTTAAATCCTACAGCCTGATGTTAGAAATAGCATTTGGTTATTTGAAAAGTTATAGATGCTTGACAGTAACAACTCTAAATTAGCTTCCACTTGACTAAAGATTTTTGATCTTCATTTATGAGACCAATTTTGAGAAAATGTTACATACATAAAGTTCCTTTCTTGCATCAGTAGAGATATATTTTTAATCATTTAAAAATTCATGTGGAGCATCTCTTCTTACAATATGTTATGATACTGCACTGTGAAATGTCAGTTCAGAGCATCAGGTAATTTTTAATTCATCTCCAGGCTCCTATGGAGTGAAAGGAAGTTTGGAAATGGACTCTCTATAATCAGACCATCCAGAATCATAAGGTTAAAAGTAGTTTGTCAGCATTTGGACTTTTACTCTGAAGTGCATTATATTCCTAATACTACAGAAAGGAACAAAAGATTAAGAGAGATGTCTATCTTTACATACATATAGACTCTCCTGACCTCACAATGGGACTTCAACACTGTATTAAAATTTTCAGAATAACTGAAGACTAAATTCCCAAAAACATATGAAACAAAACTACTCATGCTTCTATTTATTAGAGACCTACTGTATACAAGAAACCAAAAACTAGAAATGTAACAGTAAATGTGAGACACAGTTCACCTGAAAAGGGGCTTTAGGCCTAATGAGGATTTACAGTCAATTTCAAATACATTGAGTTATGACCTGTTGTAATGTTCCACTCCCCAATTTGTTTACTCAAATTATGCCTAGAAGCTTCCTTTAGTGAATGGAAATGTAGATGACTCAATTTTTACTTTGATGCACGAACTATACTAAATTAACTGTGCCATATGTGTGTATATAATATTCAAATATCTGCATCTTCAACTGCAATTGGTTTGCAAGACCAAAAAAATACCATGTGTTATTCCATTTAGTGATCAAATTGTATTCTTAAGTACAATTTGACCACCTGTCTTTTCTACTGTAGCACTAATTGCTACTGTAATGGAGAAGAGATTTATATCATATTTAGGAACTATATGTCCTCTTTTCCACTTAAAAGTTACAAAGCTGATTTCCCAAAGCCTCATCACCAGTGGCTCTTGAAGGACAGCATTAGCATCACCTGGAAAAGTATTAGAAAAGGAAATTTGGGAGCCCCACTTCAGAACTATTGAATCAGTCTCTGGGTGTGGAGTCCAGTGATTTACGTTTTAAGCTCTGCACATGATACTGAAGCATACTTAAGTTTGAGAACTTGAGCCATTATTTCCATTTAAAGTCATTCCACTTAGATTGGTTCAGAGTCCGTCATTCACATTTCCTCCCACATGGTGGTCGGTTGTCCTTTGTGCCTGTGGAGCTCTTGAAATGAGGCTATCCCATTGGAGATTTGCTGTCAGGGTAAAAACATGACAAATATTTAGAAAACATACGTGGCTTATATTTATTGTTCATAGTACATATATTTGGGGGATTATTTTTAAAATTTTTCAGCTTTATTGAGGTATAATTGACATATAGGAATCTTATAAAGTACACAATTTAAAGTGTATTTATATATATAAATTATATATATAATTATACACTATATATATATATAGTGAAATAATTGCCACAATCAAGCTAATTAACATTTTTGTTACTTCACGTAATTACCATTTTTTTTTTTTGGAATGGTGAGAATACCTTCAATCTTCCATCTTAGCAAATTTCAAGCATATAACACGTTATTGTAAGCTGTGGTCACCATGCTGTACATTAGATCACCGGAATGTCATCCTGCATAGCTAAAACTCTGTATGCTTTGACAAACGTTTCCCAATTTTCCCCTCCCCACTCTGACCCTGGCAATCACCAGGTTGCCACTCTATACTTCTGTGAGTTTGACTATTTCAGTTTTACACATAATCATGCAGTATTTGTTTTTCTGTGTCTGGCATATTCCACTTAGCATAAGTTCCTTCAGGTTTGTACAGATTATTTCAAATCATAGAGTTTCCTTCTTTTTTTAAGGCTAAAAAGCTGAAAAATATCCCATCATATCTATATATCTGTGTGTGTGTGTGTGTGTGTGTGTGTGTGTGTGTGTGTGTGTGTGT
>NC_045444.1:4780109-4787736 GCF_002776525.5 Piliocolobus tephrosceles | reverse complement strand
TGTGTGTGTGTGTGTGTGTGTGTGTGTGTGTGTGTGTGTGTGTGTGTATGCTGCAATGAACATAGGAGTGCATATTCTACTTAAAGATCCAAGTTTTATTTTCTTGGATATTGATATGATTTCATTCTGTGACCCCACCCAAATCTCATCTTGAACTGTACTCTCGTAATTCCCACACGTTGTGGGAGGGATCTGGTGAGAGAGAATTTGAATCCTGGGAGAAGTTTCCTCCATACTGTTCTCATGGTAGTGAATAAGCCTCACAAGACCTGGTGGGTTTATCAGGGGTTTCTGCTTTTGCATCTTTCTCATCTTCTCTAGCCACCACCATATAAGAAGTGCCTTTCACCTCCCGCCATGATTCTGAGGCCTCCCCAGCCATGGGGAACTGTAAGTCCAGTTAAATCTCTTTTTCTTCCCAGTCTCTGGTATGTCTTTATCAGCAGCATGAAAATGAACTAATACAGTGAGGCCTGGGCATTAGTATGAAGGTGACATCACTGAAAGTAGAGTTGGAAAGAATTATACAACATCACACCATTATGGTTTTTCCACAAAATAGACAAAATAGATGTAAATAGCTTCAAGAGCATATATTGTTGTACATTGTAAAATAAATATCAGTAGAGTGTGGTGATGCAGAAAAGATACCCTAAAATATGGGAGTGACTTTGGAATTGAGTATCAGGCAGAGGTTGCAACAGTTTGGAGGGCCCAGAAGAAGACAGGGAAACGTGGGAAAGTTTGAAAACTTCCTAGAGACTGGTTGAACGGCTTTGACCAAAAGCCTGATAGCAAAATGGACAATACGGTCCCGGCTGAGGTGGTCTCAGATAGAGATGAGGAATTTGTTGGGAACTGGAGTAAAGGTGACTTGTTATGTTTTAGCAGAGAGTCTGGTGGCATTTTGCCTCTGCTCTAGAGATCTGTGAAACTTTGAACTTGAGCGAGATGATTTAGGGTACCTAGCGGAAGAAATTTCTAAGCAGCAAAGCATTCAAAATATAACTTGGGTGCAGTTAAAAGCATTCCATTTTAAAAGGGAAACAACATAAAAGTTCAGAAAATGTGCAGCCTGATGATGCAGTAGAAAAGAAAAACTCATTATTTGAGCAAAACTTCAAGTTGGTTGCAGAAATTTGCGTAAGTAACAAGAAGCCAAATGTTAATCCCCAAGACAATGGGGGAATATGCCTCCACGGCCACTTCATGGCAGCCCCTCTCATCACACACCCAGAAGCCTATGAGGGAAAAATGGTTTCGTGGTCTAGGCCCAGGGTCCCCGTACTGTGTGCAGTCTAGGGACTTGGTACCCTGTGTCCCAGCCGCTCCAGCCATTGCTAAAACGGGCCAAGGTACAGCTCGGTCCATGGTTTCAGAGAGTGCAAGCCCCAAACCTTCCATGTGGTATTCAGCCAGCAGGTGCACAGAAGTCAAAAACTGAGGTTTGGGAACCTCTGCCTAGCTTTTAGATGTATGGAAGCACTTGGATGCCCAGGCAAAAGTTTGCTACAGGGGTGGGGCTCTCATGGAGAACCTCTGCTAAGGCAATGCAGAAGGGAAATGCGGAGTCGGAACCCCCATACAGAGGAGTACCTGTTGGAGCACAGCCTAGTGAAACTGTGAGAAGAGGGCCGCCATCTTCCAGACCCCAGAATGATTGATCCACTGACAGGTTGCACCGTGCACCTGGAAAAGCCACAGAAACTCAACGCCAGCCTATGAAAGCAGCCAGGGAAGTTATCCCCTGCAAGGCCACACGGGCACAGCTGTCCATGACTATGGAAACCTACCTCTTGCTGCAGCCTGACCTGGATGTGAGACATGGAGTCAATGAAGAACATTTTGGAGCTTTAGAATTTGACTGCCCTGATGGATTTCGGACCTGCATGGGCCGTGTAACCCCTTTGTTTTGGCCAGTTTCTCCCATTTGGAATGGCTGTATTTACCAATACCTGTACCGCCGTTGTATCTAGGAAGTACCTCGCTTGCTTTTGATTTTATAGGCTCATAGACAGAAGGGACTTGCCTCAGATGAGACTTTGGACGGTGGACTTTTGGGTTAATGCTGAAATGAGTTAAAACTTTGGGGAAATGTTGGTAATTCATGATTGGTTTTGAAATGTGAAGAAAGACTTGAGATTTGGAGGGGCCGGGGGCAGAGCGATATGGTTTCACTGTGTTCCCACCCAAATCTCATCTTTAATTGTGCTCCCATAATTGCCACATGTTGTGGGAGGGACCCAGTGGGAGATAATTGAATCCTGGGGGCAGTTTCCCCCATACTGTTCTCGTGGTAGTGAATAGATCTCATGAGATCTGGTGGTTTTATCAAGGGTTTCTGCTTTTGCATCTTCCTCATTTTTCTCTTGCTGCCGCCGTGTAAGAAGTGCTTTTCACCTCCTGCCATGATTCTGAGGCCTCCCCAGCCATGTGGAAGTGTAGGTCCAATTAAACCTTTTTCTTCCCAGCCTCAGGTATGTCTTTATCAGCAGCATGAAAACGGACTAATACAGATATATACCCAGAAATGGGATTTCTAAATCATATGGTACTTCCATTTTTAATTTTTTTAAGGAAGCTCCATATTGTTTTGCATAAGGCACAGATAGAAAGACATTCTCCACTCATGGATTAAAAGAATTAAAGTTGTTATAATGCCCATACTACTCAAAGTGACCTACAGATTCAATTCAATCTCTAACAAAATCCCAGTGATATTCATTACAGAAATAGAAAAAAAAAAAAAAAAAAAGGAAAATTCATATGGAACCACAAAAGACCACAAATACCCATAGCAATATTGAACAAGAAGAATAAAGCTGAAGGCATCACACTTTCAAAATGTATTATAAAGCTGCAGTAATAAAAACAGTATGTTATTAACATAGAACCAGTCATATGGACCAATGGAACAGAATAGAGAGCTTAGAAATAGATTCACATGTTGACAGTCAACTGATTTTTGACAAAAATGCCAAGAACACAAAGCAGTGAAAAGATAATCTCTTCAATAAATGATGTAGGAAAAACTGGCTATCCAATGCAAGAAAAATAAAATTTGACTTTTCTCTCACATCATATTAAAAACAAATTTAAGACATGAAACTGTACAACTACTAGAAGAAAACATATCTGAAAAAGCTTCTGGATATTGGTCTTGGCAAAACGTATTTTGTTTATGACACCAAAAGTACAGGCAACACAAGCAAAAGTAAACTGAGACTGCATCAAACTAAAAAGCTTCTGCACAGCAAAGGAAACAATCAACAGACTGTAAAGCAATCTACATAAAGAGCAAAAATATTTCCAAACCATATATCTGATAAGGGGTTAAGGGATTAATACCCAAAATATGTAAGAAACTGATGCAACTCAATAGCACAATAAAACAAAATAAAATACTGAAATAGATAAAGGACCTGATTAGGCATTTCTTAAAAAGAAGACATATGTCTTAATCTGTTATGTAACAGATTACTTGAGACTGGGTAGTCAATAAAGAACAGAAATGTATTTCTCAGAGGGATTAGTAGTTCTGCTAGAGGCCTGTAGCAGCCCAAAAATGTTAACTCCTGTGTCACTTGTACACTTCAATGAAAATACATACTGCAGTGTATGGGATCTGATTTCCCTTGCAGTTGTCAGTGTAGCCAAGTGGCATAGTCCATAAATACAAAGAAGGAGAGACGGTGTGCTCTTTGGATAGATTTCGATCAATGGGAAACAGGATATGACAAATATACACAGAGGCATTCCTTCACCCCATCTACTCACCTCCAGCACAGTCATCTGGGGAGGTTCTGCATGCCAAAGCAAGTGTACCTGTTGTGTGAGGACACATGTCCTTTGGTGGTTTGTCATAAAACAGAGGCCAATGCACTGATCACTCCCTCTTACTAAGTCCCTGAATCACATGTCTGATCCTGTGAATGTCTGATTCAAAGCAGAGAATGTGAACCCTTGGAACAAGGAGAGAAGGGAAGCAGCAAGAGGTTAGTGAGCAGTGACAAGGTGGTTGAGATGGCAGATGAGAGGCCTTGATAAATGGGGTTAATATGTGGACTGAGGACAGCAAAGAGGAATTTCTTCAGTAAAAAATTCACTTATTTCAAATTAAGAAAATGCTTTTATTTCCATGCATAATAAAGGAGACTAACTTTTCCAGGGGTTCTTTATTTCTAAAATAGTTAAGTTTCTCCAGTTGTGAACTAAAATCGCTTCTGTAAGTACCGATTGACCCACTTTTTAACTGTATATTTAGAGGCAAAATAAAGTTCCTCTAACAGAAAGCTTCTCTGACTTATTCTTAGGTCATCTGCTGCTAGTTGTGAATGTGACAAGAAAGCTAGCTCATTAGTGCACTGGAGATGCTTGTGTGGGAAGATGTAGAGTCCCATTTTACTTTGCTGTTTGACATTTTTCTCTCTAATGTGTAATCTACTGAGAGAAGCTAATCCTCAACTCATCCTGCTCAGTGGGAAGTGAAGAAATTGCTAATTATCTCATCGTGAATCCACAAGTACTGCAAATTTTGGTTTGGGTGTTTGTGTACGGCATTAATGAACTAACACTCATTCCTCAATATGGTGATCTAACAGCGAAATATCTGTGAATACTTGCCTTATATTTGCACTGAGTATAAAACCCGGAATACAGAAGAAAAGTTCTTCAAATGTTTATAAGTAGCTGAGGAACAGTACAGTCACCTTTCATGGGAGCAAACTAAAGGAAACTTCCGAGAAAAGAACATGAAAGACTTTCCTTTCCAAGAGAAAAGTCACAAACTGGCATTCCCTTTGGCTGAATCCAGCTCACAGGCAGATTTTCTTGAGCTTATTCGGTATTTTTTAATAAAGTGAATTAGTTGCTAAAATAAAATCATCAGGCTGCAAATAAAAATGCATCCATACTTCTGACTTTCTTTGCAAACAGGTTCCTCTAGCACATTGGTCCCAGGTTCCAGGTGGCTTCTGTTGGAGGGAGCCCAGGGGCATGCTTTCCCCGGCTCCCCACACTCCCCACCTGACCTTCTTCTCACATTTACTTCACGGACTTTCCACCTGAAGTCATTCACTGTGCGTCCTCTGTTAAGAATTTCTCTATATTTAGATTGTATCTGAACTGACAGTCACATCTTTTTTTTTTTTTTTTTTGAGACGGAGTCTCGCTCTGCCGCCCAGGCTGGAGTGCAGTGGCCGGATCTCAGCTCACTGCAAGCTCCGCCTCCCGGGTTTACGCCATTCTCCTGCCTCAGCCTCCCGGGTAGCTGAGACTACAGGCGCCCGCCACCTCGCCCAGCTAGTTTTTTGTACTTTTTAGTAGAGACGGGGTTTCACCGTGTTAGCCAGGATGGTCTCGATCTCCTGACCTTGTGATCCGCCCGCCTCGGCCTCCCGAAGTGCTGGGATTACAGGCTTGAGGCACCGCGCCCGGCCGACAGTCACATCTTTATCACTGGGATGTTCTAGGACAATGGTTCTCCAACTTGACCACACACTAAAGCCATTTATGAAGCTTCAGACATTGTTATGCTCAGGCCATACCCCATATGAGCTGAACATAATTGTTAGCAGAGAAGGGTATAGCACTCAGGCATAAGTGGATTCCTTTTCTTAATTCTCTAGGTTATTTCAATATGTAGCTATGTTTGAGAACAACAGTACCTGAAAACTTCCCAAATTCCTGAAGTGCCCTTGCACAGAACTCAGATAACGAGGTGATATGGTTTGCCTCTGTGTGCCCACCCAAATCTCACCTTGAACTGTACTCCCATAATTCCCACATGTTGTGGGAGGGACCCAGTGGGAGATAACTGAATAATGGGAGCAGTTTCCCCCATACTGTGCTCGTGGAAGTGAATAAGTCTCACAAGATCTGACGGTTTTATCAAGGGTTTCCGCTCTTGCATCTTCCTCATTTTTCTCTTGCAGCCGCCATATAAGAAGTGCCTTTCACCTCCTGCCATGATTCTGAGGCCTCCTCAGCCATGTGAAACTGTAAGTCCAATTAAGCCTCATTTTCTTGCTAGTCTCCAGTATGTCTTTATCAGCAGCATGAAAATGGTCTAACACACCAGGTAACACCTTACCAGGAGCTATCTGGTGGCAGATGGGATAGCAAGCACACAAGGGGAAAGGGAAAACACAAGTTGATTAGGTCTAGAGTTTGCAGTGCTGATTGCACATTAGAAATAACAGGAAGCTTTGACAAAAATCCATTCTGGCCATACCAATAGCTATTCCGATTTGAGTGATGTGGTTTGGTACCTATTGGTTAGTATCACTTTTAAGCTGCCTAGTTTTTCTACAAAACAGCTAGGTTTGAAGGACCACTGATTTAAGGAGTTCAGGACTGCAGTGAGCTGTGATCATGCCACTGCACTATAGCCTTGGTGACAAAGCGAGACGCTTTTTCAAAAGAAGAAAATGAAAATGAAAAAACCCCACTGGTTTACAGCATTTTCTGCAGCTTAGAATGCTTAACTGAATTACAGATACTTAATCATCTAATAACTATGAGCAAACAGGCAACCTGGATATTGTTCAACAAGTGAGCATTTTTAATTGTATTTCATCTTTGGACTGTGTCTAGACCTGACCTTCAGCTTTCTGTGGCCTTTTAATTCCCATAAAAAGCTGTCACATCTCCAAAATTAGAGGATGAGCCTCTAATTGGCAGGCTCTACTGCATCATGTAATTTTCAACGTATATTTTAAGTACCTACCAGCTGCTCATTTCTATCTTACTTCTCGCTTTGTCTCCAGAACCTAGCATGGAACCTGGCACCTGGCAGACTCCCAATAATTTTTCTAGAATTTACAGAATAGCTAAAGAATTTTTTATAGATTCTAACCTCTGCCTCTAAGCTTTTCTGTTATTCCATTTTCAATATAAAATAAATACCATAGTACATTCTTTCTTAAAACAATTTTCTAAAATTTCCAAAATGTGGTCTTGTCTCAAAAAATATATATATTAGTTAATTTAAACCCTGCTTAGAATTTTCCCTTTATTTGTTCAACAATGCAGTACCCATTTTGCCCGTGCAGAATTTCTTCTTTGTATCTTTATTTCTGGAATTTTTGAAGTCCAGAAATACATTTTTGGACTTTTGGATTTAATAGAGGGGTCAGAATTTAGGCCACAGAGGCGTTTTCTTCTTCACCCTGTCACCAGAAAACCTGAGGCAGCATGAGCAGGGAGAAATAAATATGCTGTCCATAGAAACTAATGTTATCAGGAAAACAGAAAAAGAAAAAAAAAACAAGCAAATGAACAAACTACATACACACACACACGTATACACACAGACGGTCTCCCACTTATGAGGGTTTACCATATGATTTTTTGTTTTTACGATGGTGCAAGCAGTACACATTCAGTAGAAACTGTACTTTGAATTTTGAATTTTGATCTTTTCCCAGGTTAGCATAAGCTCGTATGATTCTGGACGAGCCACAGCTTTTCTTTAGCCCATGGGCACAAGTCTAAATAACCATAAATTTTCAATTTATAATGTTTTCAACTTTTGGTGACTTTATCAGGACATCACCCCATTGCAAGTAGAGAAGAATCTATCTATCTATCTATCTATCTATCTATCTATCTATCTATCTATCTATCT
>NC_045444.1:4778280-4780099 GCF_002776525.5 Piliocolobus tephrosceles | reverse complement strand
TCTATCTATCTATCTATCTATCTATCTATCTATCTATCTATCTATCTCAATACACATATGTATGTATATACATATGGATATATATCCTCAAATCATATATATCCATATACATGTATCCATACACATATGGATATATATCCCCAAATTAAAGCATTAAAGATAAAAGCAGGAGAATGCAAACAAGTATGATGGTCAAAATGAGGACAAAATCTCATGCAGGGAATGAATTGAGAAGAAATGTTCAAAACAAAAATAAAAAGTAGTGAGTTCCTTGTTACAGACATGAAACTTTCCTAAGCCATAAAGATACAGATGATATTTAATGTTAATTATCATCTAAGTTTGGTTTTCTCTACTCCATAAAATTCCCCCAAATCCTACCAACCTATCATTTGGAAATGATATTCTAGCTCATGTGTGTGAATTTTGTCTCAGATTGATGAAAGCAATAATTCTCAAGCATCTTCTAGAGTAGCCCTCCTAGTGGTAGCTACATACAGTTGTCTCCCTCTTTTGTGATTTGGGATCTGCAACAGATTGTATTTTGAAAGATGGCCCCAAAATATCTCCAATCCCATATGTTCTTCTTAAACCTTGCCACTCCATTTTTGAGAATTGGGGTCTCCTTTCCCTCTTTTTAGTCTGGGCAGGCCTGTGACTTTAACCAATAAAAGGTGATGGAAATGATTCTGTGATTTCTGAGGCAAGAAAATGAAAGGTGCAGAAGCTCTTTAGTTTAATTAGATCCCATTTGTCAATTTTGGCTTTTGCTGCCGTT
This sequence comes from Piliocolobus tephrosceles, assembly GCF_002776525.5. Taxonomy (NCBI): domain Eukaryota; kingdom Metazoa; phylum Chordata; class Mammalia; order Primates; family Cercopithecidae; genus Piliocolobus; species Piliocolobus tephrosceles. Next base: position 4,779,321 of record NC_045444.1, on the reverse strand, counting down.
GCTTTTGGTGTTTTAGACATGAAGTCCTTGCCCATGCCTATGTCCTGAATTGTACTACCTAGATTTTCTTCTAGGGTTTTTATGGTAATAGGTCTAACATTTAAGTCTCTAATCCATCTTGAATTAATCTTCGTATAAGGAGTAAGGAAAGGATCCAGTTTCAGCTTTCTACTTATGGCTAGCCAATTTTCCCAGCACCATTTATTAAATAGGGAATCCTTTCCCCAATTCTTGTTTCTCTCAGGTTTGTCAAAGATCAGGTGGCTGTAGATGTGTGGTATTATTTCTGAGGACTCTGTTCTGTTCCATTGGTCTATATCTCTGTTTTGGTACCAGTACCATGCTGTTTTGGTTACTGTAGCCTTGTAGTATAGTTTGAAGTCAGGTAGCGTGACGCCTCCAGCTTTGTTCTTTTGACTTAGGATTGTCTTGGCAATGCGGGCTCTTTTTTGGTTCCATATGAACTTTAAAGCAGTTTTTTCCAATTCTGTGAAGAAACTCATTGGTAGCTTGATGGGGATGGCATTGAATCTATAAATAACCTTGGGCAGTAGCAAAAGAAACTACCATCAGAGTGAACAGGCAACCTACAGAATGGGAGAAAAGTTTTGCAATCTACTCATCTGACAAAGGGCTAATTTCCAGAATCTACAAAGAACTCAAACAAATATACAAAAAACAAACAACCCCATCAAAAAGTGGGGAAAGGATATGAACAGACATTTCTCAAAAGAAGACATTCATACAGCCAACAGACACATGAAAAAATGCTCATCATCACTCGCCATCAGAGAAATGCAAATCAAAACCACAATGAGATACCATCTCACACCAGTTAGAATGGCAATCATTAAAAGATCAGGAAACAACAGGTGTTGGAGAGGATGTGGAGAAATAGGAACACTTTTACACTGTTGGTGGGATTGTAAACTAGTTCAACCATTATGGAAAACAGTATGGCAATTCCTTAAGGATCTAGAACTAGATGTACCACATGACCCAGCCATCCCACTACTGGGGATATACCCAAAGGATTATAAA
>NC_045444.1:4723409-4777880 GCF_002776525.5 Piliocolobus tephrosceles | reverse complement strand
GTCCATCAGTGACAGACTGGATTAAGAAAATGTGGCACATATACACCATGGAATACTATGCAGCCATAAAAAAGGATGAGTTTGCGTCCTTTGTAGGGACATGGACGCAGCTGGAAACCATCATTCTTAGCAAACTATCACAAGAAGAGAAAACCAAACACCGCATGTTCTCACTCATAGGTGGGAACTGAACAATGAGATCACTTGGACTCGGGAAGGGGAACATCACACACTGGGGCCTATCATGGGGAGGGGGGAGGGGGGAGGGATTGCCTTGGGAGTTATACCTGATATAAATGACGAAGTGATGGGTGCTGACGAGTTGATGGGTGCAGCACACCAACATGGCACAGATATACATATGTAACAAACCTGCACGTTATGCACATGTACCCTAGAACTTAAAGTATAATAAAAAAAAAAAAAAAAGATAATGAAAAAAAAAAAGAAAAAGATAATGAAAGATAATGTAGCTTCTACCTTCTTTAAGACACTTGCCTTTGGAGCCCTGGTACATCATGTAAGAAGGACAACTACCATGAGGCCATTGTGTTATAGAAAGTCCAAAGTAGCTCATGCCAAGAGACCATGTGGAGAAGGCTCCATGAAGACAGAGATGCTTGATCAGTCCTGACCCTCCAGCTCTAGTCCTACGATTGCGTGAGACCCCAATCCAGGACTATCCAGTCACGTCTTTCCAGAATTGACCAGCAGAAGCTGAGCTTTAATATGAAATAATTATTATTTTAAGCTACTAATAAATTATGGAGTGAATTTCTAATTCAGCAATAGTAAGTGGAACACATTTTTATTCTACTATTCCTTCCTTGGATATGGATGGCTCTACTTAACTAGTGTTGTGCTGGTAGATGATTCACAGGTAGCTCCCTGGGATGGAAAGTTCTGATTTGTAGTGCTTACTGATGACTTTACTGTGATTTCAAGTTATCAAGGTGATGTCACTGAAAGCAGAGTTGGAAAGAATTACACAACATCACACCATTATGGTTTTTCCACAATATAGACAAAATCGATGTATAGATTGTTTCACGAGCATAGATATTTGTAAATTATAAATTAAAATAAAGTAAGAAATGGTAAATTTTAACTTTGTATTATCTTTATGTTTAATATACATGTATGTATTCTAAATTTATACAATTTAATATCAAATAATAGTTGTTTCTAACACCCAGCTTACAAAATTGCCAAGAAGTTATCTATTGGCCTCAACACACCATGGTACTTAGACTTCTCTATTGCTCTGTGTATTTTTCAGCTTCATCATAAACATCAGAACTTCAGTGTATCCATTCAAAATGACAGATAAGTTCTCTTCTGTGCATACTGTGTCTCACACCCTGCATCCAGTTTATTTAGTCCTGTAGCCTGTCTCATTGACTTCCATTGTTTCAGTGACCTTGGACAATCTGAATCTCTGTAACTATCAAAAACATTGCTAAGAGTGATTATTAGTGTGTCCCACAAATATCTTACACTGAACTTATGCGAAACTGAAGTCATTGTCTTCCCCATCACCCTTTCCTTTTTATATCTTTTTTATCTTGTTGAGTAGCATCATGAAACTCCTGGTCTCTGAGTGCTCTTGAATTCCACCCTCTTTCTTCTGTGTCCTGTTATTCCACTGACTTTGGTTTCTCGATTTTCTTGACTTCTCTCCACTTGAGTTGTCACTATTATAGTCCAGATATTGATTCTTTCTTGACAGATTATTTTAACAATGTCTCAAGCAGTGTTCTTACCTCTGGTCTTACACCTATCCTTTCTTCATCCTGACCTCAAGACTGCCTTTCTAACCATGCTGTTTCTCTAGGGTGTGTCTGTTTGTGCAAGGCTTGGAGGGGTTGTGTGTGTCACAAGCATTTTTCGTCTATGATTTTGTTGTCCAGTGAAGACAGAGATTCCCTGGGACATATATAGGTTTATATATGTACCTGCATATATACAGTGTCTTATCTCAGGTCACATACTAAGTCTGAAAAATAACCTTAATTTCCCTTTTGCCCAGTACCTACCCTACTTGTGGAATTTCCTTTTTTTTTTTTTTTTTTTTTGAGACAGAGTCTCACTCTGTCACCCAGGCTGGAGTGCAATGGTGTGGTCTTGGCTTACTGCAACTTCCGCCTCCCAGGTTCGAGCAATTCTCCTACCCCAGCCTCCTAAGTAGCTGGGACTACAGGTATGCGCCATCATGCCTGGCTAATTTGGCTTGAGACAGGGTTTCACTATGTTGGCCAGGATGGTCTCGAACTCCTGACATCATGATCCTCCCACCTTGGCCTCCCAAAGTGCTAGAATTACAGGTGTGAGCCACCGTGCCTGGCCCCTACTTGTGGAATTTCATTAGAGTTCAGGTATAAAGTTCAGGTGCTTATTACTCATTTCATAGCTTTTCTCTTTTGTACTTATATTCTTTAGCTCAGAGGCATCCAATCTTTGGGTTTCCCTGGGCCATACTGGAAGAAGAATGGTCTTGGGCCACACATAAAATAGATTAACACTAACAATAGCTGATGAGCTAAGAAAAAAAAAACACACACACAAAAAGACTCAATATTTTCAGAAATTTTACAAATTTGTATTGGGCCGCATTCAAAGCTATCCTGAGCCACATGCAAGCTGTGGGTTGGACAAGCTTCCTATAGTTCATCCAACCAATTGAAATTGAAATCTGTCTGAAAGATATTTTCTGTTGTCCAGAGACTTGTCTTAATTTTTCACCCTGATTACACCATGGAATAAAACTACAGAAATACAATTACAGGCACTTGATTTAATGTCTAGAGAAAATATTCCCTAGGGAGTTGAGTCACTTTGATCAGCCTTAATTCATAACAATGAGACCATCTGACTCTTATTTCTGTGGACATCAATTTTTTTTCCAAAAAATCAGTTAATTTATCTTCACTCTACTTCTGAGCTGCACCATTTCCTTTAAGTGACAGTAGCTACATTTCCAAAACTATATTGGATTTTTTTATTAACCCTAATTTATATACTCAGTATTTTAATCTTAATCCTAAAGTGTTTAGGTTCAGCACGACTTGCTAGAGTGAATAAAATTCATTGGATCATAAAATAAGATAGAAAAGTTAAATGATCTGAAATACATTTTATGTGAGACTTTCATTTTTCAATAAAGCTTCAGAAAACATGCCCATATTCCACAGGAAGGAATATATTAAAGCTGCGTTGGAGATTTCAATAATTTCTGATGTTCGCAACAGATTATTTGGATATTTATAACTGAAGGGAAATGATTTCCACCAAAATATGCTGAATTATATTTTCTAGGAATATTTTTCCAATACAATCCCATATGGCTAAACAAAAAGAGCTTTAGAAAACAATTTATCTTAAAAATAATAATAGATTTTGCTGAAATATCTTCATGCTCTTAATTCCCATATAGAGAGTTTTTCGGTTCTTTAAAATCTGGTTCAATACAGATAGCAATACATAAGAGTTGTTTTTCGCTCCCTGGCACCTGCCTACCGAATGCTATTTTGTACTTGTCAACCACGTCCAAGTGTTGTCAGCCTACCATTTGTCAAAGGCACTAACGTCACTTGCAGAGCTTTACTGCTTCACCTTAAAAAGAAAGGATGGCATTTCCACACAACTGTCACGGGACTGCTTGCTATGCCACTTCGTTTTGATTGTTTCCCATGCGGAATGGGATGGATCCTGAGCTTCGGGTAGAAAGTAAATTGTGATGAATATTACTTAAATTCTGATGGCGTGCTGGTTTACCAAGAACATTTATTTACTCATTCATTCAGCCATCCCTGTCTTTATAAAATGTTGACTTTAGCAGTGGTTGAAAGTAACTGAACACTTGTTCCCTTTCAAGGCCTTTGCTCAGTACTTTAAGCATTATTTCACGCACATCCCCTTACAACTGCAGGGGGCATTGGTAGATTATGCCACTTTCGCAGAGAAAAAAAACTGAAGTTCAAATCACTTTTATGTGGCCAAGTGTTCTTTTTTTTCTTAATCAATATGTTTATTAAAAACATAGGGCCGGGCGCGGTGGCTCAAGCCTGTAATCCCAGCACTTTGGGAGGCCGAGACGGGCGGATCACGAGGTCAGGAGATCAAGACCATCCTGGCTAACATGGTGAAACCCTGTCTCTACTAAAAAATACAAAAAACTAGCTGGGCGAGGTGGCGGGCGCCTGTAGTCCCAGCTACTCAGGAGGCTGAGGCAGGAGAATGGCGTAAACCTGGGAGGCAGAGCTTGCAGTGAGCTGAGATCCGGTCACTGCACTCCAGCCTGGGCGACAGAGTGAGACTCCGTCTCAAAAAAAAAACATAGACTAATGCTTCTGTGCTTAAATGTCATTGTGTTTGTGTGTCGATTTTCATAAAACATAACTGATTATAAGGGACTCTTCACAAACACACTCCAGACAGAAGAAAAAGGTAAACAGAAATCACTGACAAAATTGCCATTTCAAACGTAGCTCCCTTAATACTTGCTAGCAAATGGAGTTTAACATTATTACCGTTACACCGGTATTGTCAGAGTATGTGGCCAAGGTTTCTTTCTCTCTACCCTCACTATTAGCATTTAGACAGTAATATCCAGTCCTATAATCAGTAAAGAGGGTGACTTCCAACTCTATAGATAGAGTTGGACATTTAGCAAATAAATTATAGCATGTCCAATTAGATTTAAATTTCAGATACAATTATTTTTTTACTGTAGTATATCTCATGCAATATTTAGGGCATATTTGTATTAAAAGTATTCATCGTTAATTTCAAATTCAGCATTAAATGGGCATTTTGTGTCTTTTCTGGAAACACTGTTTATAAAGCTAGTTTAGGCCATTAAAATTAAATCCTATTAATGTCTTATCAACCCAAACTCCTATGGATACAAAGGCATTCGTCACGCTCTAATCTTTCCTTTGATCCCAGCTGGCCTGTGTAACATGTAGGATGATTCATGTATCTCCACTGAGTGCCACGTGCAATCTCCCACAGGTCCCCAGCTAAAGAGAACTCACCTGTCTTCTGCTTCTAGGTCTCTCTTTCGACAGTGCCATGTATCTGCTGCATTATCTGCAGTTTTGGTTTCTGACCCAACTGGAACCTGCCGTTGACCTCTGAGGCCTTATGCTCTCTCTGTTCTGATTACTGATGGACGTTGTTTGCAACATGCCTGTCCAGGGCTCTGCAAGTCCCCTTGGGCTGTCTGAGATACCATTTTTATCATTTTCTTAACAGACTTAGAAAAAGTGTATTTTATCCATGACACATATAAAGTCTGGACACTAACGAGGTAAAAGCAAAGAAATCATGAGAGTGGGGTGGAGAGAACATAACAGATTCTATATCATCAATGTAAGAGCACAAAGCACAGTGGAGACTGGAAAGGAGAGACTTGGGCACAGGTGTGTCAATGGAAGTTTCAAGCGCGTGTTTTTGACAGTGGTAGATGAAAACACACATCAAGTACTGCCTTCCAGTTTGTCCCTCTTTGGATACAAATGACTGCAAAACTTTGGATAAGTTCTTGTTTCTGGTAGGGCCATGGCAGTGGTGAAGCAAGCAAGGCACTTAGGACACAACATCTAAGATTAAACAATGACTTAAAATTGTCTGAGACCTAGTGAGCTCTTAAAAAACGTTGGTTCTCTTAACGCTTTGGTCTTGGAAATAACTGCTTATTACAATTGAGGTTAATTAAATTGAAATTACTATATGAATCAAATAGCACACGAAGACCTTTGTCCAAAACCATGTGTAATTGCACAGGACAATGAGCACTGCATTTGGAGCCATGAATGTTGGGTTCAAGTCTTAAATTGATTACACCCTGCATCAGTTATGCACTTTAAATCAGCTTTATTTTCTGTAAAATTATGCAAGTAGAAAGTCTTTTCCTCAGAATTATTTCATTAATGATCTTGTAGTCAAGGCTGCTGATAAAAAACTGTTTTCATATATATATATATATTTACTTGAGACAGAGTTAGCCTCTGTTACCCAGGCTGGAGTGCAGTGGTGCAATCTTGGTTCACTGCAACCTTCACCTCCCAGACACAAGCAATTTTCATATCTCAGCTTCTCAAGTAGCTGGACGCATGTCATCACGCCCGGCTAACTTTTGTATTTTTAGTAGAGATCGGGGGTTCACCACATTGGCCAGGCTGGTCTTGAACTCCTGGCCTCAAGTGATTCGCCCGCCTCGGCCTCCCAAAGTGCTGGAATTATAGGCGTGAGCCACTGTACCTGACCCGCGAAAAAAATGTTTAGATCTCTTTGTAGTAAGATTTGTGAAATGACTTTGGGTTACAATTGTCACAGAAATTTGTGAGCATCTTTCTGAAATAGATTGTTCATCACAAAAATTTATGATCATTACCAACTCAACCCAAGCTGAGACTAACATTGAAGAGTTAAACCACCAAGGTGGCTGCAAACTCTTTAAAGCATGTTTGTTTAGAAAGTCTTTAAGATGATTTGCTATGTAGCAATAGTTTACTGATACATCATCCTTTAAATTCTGCTTCATCTCCTATTGACTCTAAGATTTCCCTAGTTCACCTGGGTCCAAAGTCATTTCTCCTTCTAAATGTCTCTGGTATATAACATTTGCACCACCAACAGACAATTAATGCATATATTTTTATATTCCTAATCTGCTAGTAATTGCCCTGTTTAAGAGAATCCAGTACCACTTTAATCCTTATGCAGCTCAGGGGATATATAAATATTTATTCCTTTGATTAGGATATTTTTTATTTAAATCCCACATTATTTTTATTTTTAAAAATAAAAAGTTGGCCGGACGCAGTGGCTCACGCCTGTAATCCCAGCACTTTGGGAGGCCGAAGCAGGCAGATCACGAGTTCAAGAGATCGAGACCATTCTAGCTAACACGGTGAAAACCCATCTCTACTAAAAAATATAAAAAATTAGCTGGGCGTGGTGGTGGGCGCCTGTAGTCCCAGCTATTCGGGAAGCTGAGGCGGGAGAATGGCGTGAACCCAAGAGGCAGAGCTTGCAGTGAGCCAAGATTGTGCCACTGCACTCCAGCCTGGGCAACAGTGAGACTTCATCTCAAAAAATAAATAGATAAATACATAAATAAAGTTGGCACTGTATATGTTCTGCAGTACTAGTTCTTAACAATTCTGATTTAACTGCATTAGGGTAAGGCCTAGGCATTAGTATCTGTTAAAAGTTTCCCAAGAGATTATGATGTATATCAAGGATTAAGAATCACTGTTTTCAGGTTGGCTCAGAATGGATTAAGTATTTAGAAGACTTATTTTTTAAGGAGCTGATTTTGCCATGGTCACATACTCTAGGTAGAAATCATCTCCTGCCCCTTCGTAATATGCTCAGTTTGTTGTTGGTTTTGTTGTTTTTTGTTGATGACCTTCTGCTCTAGCTGTTTTCCTTGTCTCATTCCTGTTCCCAAGAAGAGCTGTGTAAACCTCTTGGTTCCTTTTGCTTTAAATGCAAACAAATCCTTCAAAACCAAATTGATTCATCAGAGGAAAAAGATAGCACCAAATGGAATGTTGGTATTTTTGTAACTTCTAAGTGAACAATCCATTTTAAATGATTAATTCCATTATACCATAATTTACATCTAGTACCAGCTAATGAAATAAATTAGTTTCAACATCGATTCAACCCTCTTCCCTTTCTCAATGATCTCATTAGCCTCATTGTGAATGTTTTGCTGCAATAATTTTTCTGCCATACCAGCTGCACCATTAGAGAACTGTTATTATTGATGACTGAAAATCCAGATGTAGGAAAGAGGAATGGGAAGGCAGTTGATTATTATGATCAGTTTGAAGTTTAAGTGGGAGAGAAGTCATCCACAAGGTATCTATTCTCTTTATATATTTCTAGAGGAAAGGGTGTGTTTCGGACTCCACATACATTAAAAAGCCCTTAGATAGATGTAGGTTCTAAAATAGTTTTCAGGGATGTGGCTTAGAGAATGTCTTAGTCTATGTGCGTTGCTATAACATAATACCTGAGGCTGGGTAATTTTTAAAGAAAAGAGATTGATTTGGCTCATAAGTCTGGTGACTTAAAATTCTAAGATTGGGTAGCTGCATCTGGCAAGGGCCTCAGGCTGCTTCCACTGATGGGAAAAGCAAAAGTAGGGGGTTGTGTGAAAAGAGATCATATGTCAAGAGAAAGAAACTGAGGAAGGCAGACTCATTATAGCAACCTGCTCACAGGAGAACTAATCCATTCTCATGAGAGCAAGAATGCACTCACCCCCTTGAGAGGGCATTAAGCTATTCATGAGGGATGCAAGCCCAAGACCAGGCCCCACCTCTTAACCTACCACACTGGGATCAAGTTTCAACAAAGATTTTGGCAGGAACAAACCGTAGTCAAACCATAGCAGAGGCCTTGGTTCATTACATAAAATAATGATGTTACATAGGATAAGTACCTTTCTGTATTTATAGTACTTTTTCATCTACAATCCTGGATGATCTTCATGAGAAACCTAAGACATCAGAAATATAAACACTTAGCCGTGCTCTATCAATGGAGAAACTATAAATCAGAGGACTTATGTAATTGACATTTGACTCCTTACTGGTAGAGAGGTGACCAGACTTCTCCTGTCTCCAGTGTCTCTAAAAGCAAGAATGAGAAACAAGGATGGGAGCTTTGGGGAAACCTAACTGGTATGTTAAGTTATGCAGTAGGGACAGATAATTCTATGTGAGAAACAGCTATGTCACGAATATACTCTCTAATATTAAAATGGAAAATATGGCCAGGTGCTGTGGTTCACGCCTGTAATCCCAGCACTTTGGAAGGCCTTGGTGGGCAGATCACGAGGTCAGAACATCAAGACCATCCTGGTTAACACAGTGAAACCCCGTCTCTACTAAAAATACAAAAAAAATTAGCCGGACATGGTGGTACATGCTTGTACTCTCAGCCACTCAGGAGACGGAGGCAAGAGAATCACTTGAACCTGGGAGGCGGAGGTTGCAGTGAGCCGAGATCACCCCACTGCACTCCAGCCTGGGTGACAGAGCGAGACTCTATTTCAAAAAACAAAAACAAAAACGAACAAAAACAAAAACAAACTAAAATGGAAAATATGACCCTAGATGCCACACTAAATATGCCACGGTGTCAGACATGTTAACATGTAAGATACACAGTGCCTGGTCCAAACTTCAACCAATAGTGTTGAATAAATAAATCATTTCCTCTCATAAAGACACAATTTAAAACCAATTCCCCCTGATGGAGCACATTATATTAAACCATACAAAACATATATTAAATGTGTCTGTAACATTAGGCAATAAGTCCCCTAGTAAAGATCCAAGGGACTATGGCACGACATAGGTATGTTTTGACCATCAGGTGAGGAGCAGATTCAAAGGCTTTTATTTTAGGAGGGCAGAGCTAGAGAAATGTTGAAACATACTGCTTTTCAGTATTCAAAAAAGCAGAATGGAAAAAGTAGGTGCACCAGCCAGTACCCCTCAAGGAGGGATGTGAGGCCAATATTTTCTATTTCACTATTTCTCAGAGAGTCTTATCTCCACAGCATGTAATAGCAGAGAGAATACTGACTTTGCAATCACAGACGCAAAATTCCTTTCATCATTGTTTCAGCTGAGTGATATTGAAATCCTGTTTAATGTTTCTGAGTCTCTGTGTTTTCATTAGAAAAAAAGTCAGGAAACTTCTTAACAAATGATCAAGTCCACTAATAGATTCTTTTAATCGGCCTAGAATATAATACTAAAAAATGTTTGCCCCATTTCCTCTTCTTCATCTCTTTCCTCTAGTAACTATTAGAATCCTCAAATTCTCTAGGTTTTAAAGCACTTATTTTTGTGAGTGGTTAAAAAATTAGAAAGGGAAATTCTACTACTGAGGGTCAAATCTTGTCTTCATCACTTATAACAGTCACCTTGGGCAAGCAATCTAACCACTCTTTATTCCAAGAATTCCAGGAACTCATCTTTTACAAAAGGGTATCTACTAAATAGGGTTACAGTAAAACATATATGAAAAAATATAGGAAAGGCCTCTGTGCGTAACTCATTGCAAGTGCTCAGTGAGGCCTGCTGGTCCCTGCCTTGTCTTAGAGGGACGGAAGCACCCATCCACCTTCACTGCTGCTTGTTGACGAGGCTCTCCTTGATAGTGTGCTAGGGATCTGTGGGATACCCGTTTGGCTAGTGCCCTTTTCCTGCGGCAGAGTGCCTTTATCTCTGTCTACTAGCATCAATGGCCCCCTCATTGCCTCTGGATGGAGCCAGATGCTCCCACTGGGCATCTTTGCTTCAGGCGAGCAAGCCCAGCCAGGTGTTTCAGGGTTTTTGGGAGCTCCCAGGTGATGGTCACCCTGCAGCAGTTGGCAAGATGAAGCTGCATACTTAACCCTTCTCTGGTTTGTGTATGTAGGATAAAGTAAGCGCCTTTGAGCTTTACAAGTATTGTGATGATTATATTTTAAAACATGTATAATTTGATTTGAAATCTATCATTCACACTTCTCTTTCCCAGATATTCTCAAGGGAAATATCGGTTCATTTCAATATTGATGATCTATATTAAATCATCACATAAGACCTGTCTGAAGTCAGATAATATATTAAATCTATTTTATTTTAGAGCGTTTTTTAACAAATACATGTTTAGCTATTCAATGCTCTTAAGCTAAACCAATTTTGATGAGACTGGCAAAATTGCAGATGGCAGGCGTTATTACTGACGTTATATTCATCAGTCAACCCGTTGGTTACAATGGTTTTTAAAAATTCTCTTACACCTGCATTTTGTTTTGTTTTCAGGCACACTTCAGCATATATACACACTATCCTAAAATCCCAGAAAATTTCTCTTTTGTACCAATTTGGAAAGTACCTAATCTCTTATCTTATTTCCAGATTCCTACCGAAGGTAGGGTTAGTGACCGGATTAGAGGAGAGCGTAGAGGATTTGTCACCTGCTTCAGTCTTTGCTCCTTTCCTTGTTAGCTGTTTGACCTTAGGTAGTCTGCTGAGCCTTGCTGAGCCTCTGATCCCTGGCAACTGGCTCTGAAGCTTAGCTAGCACAGCACGTGGAAGGGCCCAGCCCTCACTGGGGCCCTTAGAAAATTCAAGAAGAAAGAAGACAGTAATATATTTTGGGGGAGTAGCTGCAGGATTCTGGATATTCATTGTCTTTTCTCAGTACTTAGCAATAGCCCCAAAGAAATAATTTGTCGCCAAATAATACAATATGAGTTAATCGGTTCTCTTTCCATTCAGCTGGAATTCTATGTACGAAAGGTGTTTACACTGAATTTTCATTTGGGCTAAAAGTTTGAGATTGGTAGTCATCCGTGATTTTGATGAATAAAGTTAATTTTTAGGTTTTAAAGCAGCCATATTGCCTAAATCTTGACAGTCCTATAGGAAAAATAATAACAGGGAAACTTGGCGCTAAAATGTAAACTCCTAACCCAAAACTAAGGCTTTAACATTTAGAATGTGTGGCCACGAAATAAATGGAATTTTGTCTCAGTTATTCTTCTTTCGCCTGGTCAATAGGGGAAAAACAACTAATCTATAAGAGAATTAGCTTTACCTTCTTCATCATAACAATGCTACCAAATGACTATTTTCACCTTCCTATTTCAAACCTTTCATTATCCTACATTATCTTACCTTATTCTCTTAACACTCTTGAGGGTTTACAGACAAGAATTACAACAAATAAGGAAACTGAGACCCGAGAAGGCTAAGAGAATTACATGGAATGAGAGAATTATTAAGTGACTAGTCTTGAGCCAAATTAGGGTCCTGATTTGCCAAGGATAGTTCTAGTTCACACATATTACCTCAACATAATTATTAAATGATTCCCCTTAACTCTCAAAAAAGAATTTGACTGATTCCTCGGTCACTCTAAGTAGAACACACATCTCCTTAGCCCCAGTCCTGTGCCCTTTCCACTGCACGAAGCTGGGCTTAAATATATCTGCTCCTTCAGAAATTAACATCCTGTTTCAGTCCGTGTCTCACTACTTCTGCTGCTTCAGAGCAGAGTGGAGATAAATCGTAGGTGTAGTCAATGCCACCTCTGCACTAATAACACTTGTTTCCCAGTCAGCTTCCTGCAGGGCAAGAGCTCCTTTTCAAATTACTATCAAGAGCAGTAATTTATCAGGCATCACACTGAATATGCCCTGAAGTTTGGTTTGTTTTTTCTATCATTACATCTCCCCAGAGTTGCAGTCTAGAAAAGTCTAAATTATTACTGTAATTATAGAAAAAGATCAAAGAACTGGCATTAATTTCTACTTAGTGGACAGTTTAATAGTTCAACCGAATTCCATTAAATCTGATATCATTATTAATAAATATCAACGTTTTTATCTAACATTCAAAGAGTTTTACTTTGCCTTTGTGTTTCCTTCAAATTTCAAATTTAAATTTAAACCATCTGTTCCTTTTGAACACATCACACTTATCCGTCCAGCCTGAACGTTGGAACTTGCCTATGAGGTCACTCTAGGTCTCATTAGCATCAGGCTCATGAATGCACACAGTGAAGAGCTGGCAGTGTGAAACGGAACCCAGCAAGATAGTCTTCAGTTTGGTTAGCAAAATAAAGCACAATTAAATATAAAATCTCTTGCATGTAGATAGCTCTTCATGGCTTTTTGTTGTTTTTGTTTTGAATTTGTTTTGTAAAGCACAGCTTTGTGATATAAACAGTCCAGGTGTTACCAAAAGTCTATAGATCTAGAAATGAGGCTCATTCACTTTGGTTCATTCACTCTTCTCTTCCTTTTTGCTTTTTTCTGTCCATCACCATTCTTCCTGAAGTTCCAGTTTGTCCATTGAGGTTTTTCAGTATTTCTTCTAATTGGACAATTTGTCCACCCTCGTCACCCCAAAGCTGTAGTCAGTTGGCTCTCAAGGACTCCCCATCAGTCCAGGCTTCCCTGCAGATGACCTGCAAGTATGGCCAGGAATCCCGGAGAAGACCTAGTCGCCTACAAGTCAGGGGCCTGCCTGCAGATACACAAATACCAGCCTTGATGAGCACATGCACAGAGGGCCTGCCCAGAGCCAGCCTTCTCTTGGCACTAAGAATGTCAGGTAATTACATAAGGTTGCCTCTTAGTCTCACAAAGTTTTCAGCCTACTTGGGAAAGCAAGCATTAAGAAAATAAGTTCAAGGCCAGGCACAGTAGTTCTTGCCTGTAATCCCAGCATTTTGGGAAGCTGAGGCAGGAGGATCACTTGAGCTGAGGAGTTCTAGACTAGCCCTGGCAATATAGCAAGATCCTGCCTCCTTAAATAAATAAATAAGCCAGGCATTGTGTCACATACCCTCAGTCCCAGTTACTTGGGGGACTGAGGTGGGAAGATAACTTGAGCCTGAGAGGTCGAAGCTGCAGTGAGGCCTGATCATGCAACTGCACTTTAGTCTGGGTGACAGACCCAGAACCTGTCTCAAAAAAGAAGAGAGAAAGGAAAAAGAAAGAAAGAAAGAGAGAGAGAGGGAGGGAGGGAGGGAGGGAGGGAAGGAAGGAAGGAAGGAAAGAAAAGAAAGAAAAGAAAGAAAAGAAAGAAAGAAGGAGAGAAAGAGAAAGAAAATAAGTAAATAAGTTTAACCGTGAAGTGATTGACCTGTTCTTATAAAATGACAGAAGTCGGTGGCCTACAATTTGTAGAGTTAGGCAGGTCTGCCTCTTTGAATAAATGACAGTTAAGCTGAGATATGAATAGGAATAAGAGTTGGTCAAGAAATGCAAGTTGAGCTTATGATGACTCTTACAGAAGTAATTTTAATAGTAAGATGCACTGACTCTTTCTTAGTTGAATCTTTCAAATATCAGCATTGTCACTCTCAACACCTTGGTATTTTTTACCCAGCTTCATTTCAGGGTCCTAACATGGCCCCCATGTCATGGATTCTACTAAGTGTCAGCTCATTCCCTGGGAGACGAGTCAGAGTTCTGGTGTTTTTTTGTTTGTTTGTTTGTTTTGTTTTGTTTTTGATTTCAGTTTTGTTCAGAGTAATAAGTGGTAAGTGACTTAAAAGGCAAATACCACTGAAGTATGAGCTGTGAAAATATCCCAAAGAAACACAGGGCAGGCTGGGGTGATACAGCACATCAGAAAGGCACAGACCTGAGTTCTCCAAGACTGGCCGTATTTGCAGCAAGATTCTGTGACCTCAGGAAGCCTGGCTGGGGACCCCAGGCTGACCTGCAAAGGCAACACTGATGACTGCCCAAGGCTGCCAGCCAGAACAGAGTCTATGTTATCACAGCAAAGGAGCTTGGGGATAAAAGACCAAAGGAAGGTTTCAGCAGGAGTCTTGCAGATGACCAGGAAGGCTCATGGGAGGGGAAAAGAGAGATTCATAAAAGGCCCCGACTTTGGGGATGCAGCAACCTGGGATTCAGTTCCACGTGTCACTCCCTTGCTGGGAAATGTAAACTAGTCTCTAAGTCATGCAGAGCCTTACTATATGAACTAAGACTGCAAACTGTAACACTTAGAGACAGTGCACATATGGCAATGAACATCCATTTTGGCACTTGGTGGTGTGCAGTAAGAAATAGGTATTTTTATTATCGACAGTTGTTAGCAACCAGACTGGGTTTAAGATGCATTCAGACAGGGACGGGTACACAAAGAATGCACAGCAGATGCTGTCTGGAGTTGGCGGGGCAGCAGGCTAGGAAGACAGAAAAGCAACCTCCATCAGAGATCTTCTCTCCCTGAAAAGGTACAAGAGGAGCAGAGGACAGAATGCATGCATGGCAGGGCCCCGGGAGCTCGAACTCAGGCCGGAGCAGCACCAAGGACAAGTCAGGCTTAGCAGCAGCAGCAGCAGCAAAGCTTTTTGATGTGGTAACAGCGAATCCTACAGATCCAGTGCCCGGGATTCTGCAGCCGCCGCTGTCACAGTACTCATGACTGGTGACTTTCCCTCTGCTTTAGGCACCAGCTGGTCTGAGGAGACAAGGCAGTAATTAGAATAATTAGGACAAATCATCACAGTGAATTAATGAATCACCAGCCTCCCCCTGGCACCATGGTGGAGTTCAACAAAGAGTGTAGCTCCTGGAAATGCCGTGGACAATAAACATTCCTGAACTTTTGTGGCACTGCCTGTGTCCAGGGGCCAGTTCATTAGGAGGAAAACAACTTTCCCTGTTCCGGATTTGGCTGATCTGGCCAATTTGAACACGTGTTTAACTGAATTTTTATTAAGATGAGATCCTGGGGGTCAGACCATGTGACAGCATGAAAGCATTGCAAATGCAGTTACTACAGTGGAACCACATGCAAATCATCTTTCTCTGAAAAGGGAGAAAAAGTAAAAACACTACAGTGTTCATTTTCCTTTACTCTGGTTCCTGAACTACAGGCAGGATTTTGGCATTTCAGCAGACGGTCATTGCGATGTGTGACCATATTTCATTCACCAGGAATCAGAGGGTACAAAGCACTGAGTATACGAAGTATATACTTGTGATATAGACACTATGTTAAACATGTGGCATAAAGGGGTTTTGGTATTTAATAAACAATATTTACATAAAACACATGCTATTTACAGATTACATAAGAGAAAACTAAGAGTGAGGTCGATTATGTACCCTGCCTGAGGTTCCACAGAGAGGAAATGATGGACGAGACTCCAGTCAAGGGTCCACTTCACTGCCTATTCTCTTCTTAACTTGACTCCACAGTCTCTATTATACTAACTTTGTCTTGTTGAGAATTGCTTCTCTGCTCTGCAGCACTTTCCTGAAAAATAAAGCCTGATTAGCTATGATTGACATGTAGGGTAAAATGTGAAAGACTTTGCATTCAGATGATTGTGCAAAACCTCCACTGTACCAGAGTGTACCCTCAAATTGCTCTTCTGTTCTTTGAATTCTGAAACTGAACACGTTTTGAGTTGCTGGGGTTGATTCAGAAAATTAATTTGAAAGGAACAAGCAAGAAACTGTATGTTCCAGGTGTGTAGCTGTCATCAATAATGTTCTGGACGAACATCTGTAATATCACCAACGGCAGAAGACCAGTATGGAAGAAATAACCTTCAGAAAGCATCAGATTGTGCAATCATTGCTCTGAGTCTTCTAGAGCTACCAAGTAATAGACATTTGGAAGGTGGTGATAAAGTCATTCAAGAGGCATTGAGGAAGGTTGACACAGATAATATTTCCTCAAGAGGATGAGCCCAAGCTCTGTGATCTAGCCAACACAGGTGCATGAAAAACAAGTTTAAAAAAATTACTTCAAGTTCCTAATGGCTTTGGAGAAATGGGATAATTACCCATCATACTATTTCTGTGAAAACCCAATGACTTTGAGATTGGATGATGGCGCCCATGTGTTCTTATCTTTCAGACAAGAAGAACTACCATTAAACACATTTCCTCATTTAAATATCGTAACACAGTTAGAAGATAGATAATATTTATTCCCATTATGAAGAAAAAAAGAAAAAATGAGTCTTGCAGACGGTAGGCAAAGCTAAGAGGGTCACAGTTAAATGCTAATAGAACTGGGATCCACACCTGTCTTTAAGGACAGAATTTCAGGCACCTGAAAATGACTGTAGGTATATGTTTGTTTATGTACACGTGTGTGTACATGTATATATAAATAAACGCATATACTTTGAAGAGGGAAATAATTTCAGTGCTTTTCAAATCACCCCACATTTTTATGTTTAGATATACAATGTCATCTCCTTACGATCATCTTGAAATGTAACTTTTTGAAATGATGTCTTAAAACTGTAAAGGGGTGGTGGGCTAGAAACCCTATTAGCCAAGTCTCTTATTTTATATTAAAAAAAAAAAAAAAGGATTCAAAGCCCCAAGGGCTGTGCTGAATTGCACAGGACTCACAGAAAGCTAGTGCCTGAGCCAGAACTTTCATCAGGGGGCTTCTGTGCCAAGCACAGCCTTTATCCTGCTTTTAGTCCTCGGCCTCATCCATGGCAAAGCATTCAGACAGTACACACACACCCCAAGGGGAAGAAAAGCTATTTTTCATCCCAGATTGCATTTCATTTTCTGAAACCTCCACTGACTCTTCTCCTGGAACGCCCAGGTAGGTATTCACTCTATTAGCATCCTCACTATTCACTCTATTAGCATTCTCACCAGAGAAACAGAAACGATGACTAGAAACAAAGGAGGAAAAGCTAGGTAAACTCCCACTCCTGCCTGCCTCTGTGAATGCCACGCCGCGGTCCTCCACTTTCTTTACATATCCCCTGCGCAGCGTGCCTATCGTGAGCACTAATGAATCCCGCAGCCGGCCTCCCGGAGAGCGCGGCAGTCGCAGCCGGCGCCCAGAAAGGCGGACAAGGCTCCCGCAAAGGGAGCAACCAGGTGCAGGGGGAGGAGGCTTCCCAGAGAAGACTTCCACCGCCGGCTTCTTTTCTTTTGTCTTCCGAAGGAAATAAAAAGAAGTCAGGGAGGAATTCGGTAACAATTCAGCCAAACACCAAGACAGCCACAAAAGAATAGCCTCTTCAAGAAGATGGGACGAATAGCAAAGCGTCCAAGGCAGGCCCCCGGCGCTCATCGGGCGCTCCGAGCGGCCTCTTACACAGGGCGATCATAACTCCGAAGAATCAGAAGATTCTAATGCTGTCCACATTAGAATCCGTGCCCACTCCCCTCTGACACTTGCTTTGCTGTGCTTTAGGAATTCGTGAAGTCTGGGCTTATGTTCCTGCTGAAGGCACCTGAATTACAGCCCGGTGGCGGGGGATGAGCTGAGTGCTGAGTCCCCAAGAGGGAAGCGCTGTTCAAGCTGCTGGTTGACTTTGGCAGGGGCTGGGGGATCAACCTTCGCCAGTCAGCAGAAGTTAGACCACCTCACAGGCACACTGTGTTGCTCTCAGTGCTGGAGGCCAAGACCTGAGGACCGAGGATGGAGCCTGGACAGAGAGGACCGCAGCCTGGGTTTCCCTTGGCCACTGGGAGCACAGGCATCCTTGGCCAAGTTCCTGCTGCCCTTTGACGCTCAGCTTCCTTCTGTGTTAATATTTATTTGGTCTAAGGCAGTGTTTTCAGATATGAAGCCCATCTCCAAAGAACATTTTACAAGGAAGCCCTACTTGTAGAACAAATACAAACTAGTCTAATTAAAACAGCTGAAAGATGAGTAGGGTGGGAGACCGAGGAATTATAATATTTCATTTTAGATTATACTTAACATTTGGAAACCGATCGTTTCAAGTATAACTCTTGAATACTTACTTTGGCTGAAACTACTCACAAAACCAAGACATTCTCCGACCACCTAATGAAAACACTCTGCCTCAACTCTCTGTGCACTTACACTGACGTATTTTTCCTTCTACTATTTATTGCCATCTGATACTATTTTATGAATTTATTTGCTTATGTCCTTATGGTATATTTTTCTCATTAGATGCACACTTCATCAGGATCTGGGTTCTGTTCATTTTATTTGCCACTATATTTCTAGCCCTCAGAATAATGCCATAATAAATACTTGTTGAATATATGTCTGGATTTTCCAGAATTTAATTGGAATTATCATTTTCTCCCAAACTTGTATATATGAGGGGCCACCTCCGAGTCTGAGCAGTGAGATGAGTGTTCCCTCGTCTCTCTCAAGAGTTATTTTCTCTGAGGAAAAAAGAAAAAGTGAGCTGTTTAGTTTCTAAGAAGTGCGAATTCTACATATTTTGCTGTAGCAAAAATAATCATCCTCTTCATAAAAATTTCAAAGGCACAAGGGGGACCTCAGCACGCATTCCAGAAAAAAAGGCTGAGAACGGCAGAGCAGCAGAGGCTGGTCCCATGCAGTCAAACCACGAACGCTGTGAGTGCATGGCCAGGGAGCTTCAGGACTCCTCACTAGAGCTCTGTAATCAGTAGCCGAGAGCAGGCAGCCTCAGGCTTCAGCCCCCTAAAAGCTTTGATTGCATCCCAGGACATGTCTGAACATTTGAACAAGTGTGAATTACTGAGTTATTAACACAATTCTTCACAATGGTTCAGGTGCCCTTGGAAGACTCTCAGCCCCTCTTAGGGAGGGTGCCAGCCTTTCCCTCTGGTGGGGAATTGCGCAGCAAAAGGAGGCCATGCTTGGACTTTAGAACTGTGTTAAAACTCAGTCCAATTCTACTACTCACTGATCCTGGGAACTTCAAATTTCTATGTCTTACCTGTAAAATAAGGTTAGACATAGTTCTCTAATGGGAGTTTGTAATAATTGCACTTACTGTTTATAAAACATCCAGCATAGTGCAGAACACCGAGTATTATTATTTTTCACCACTATGACTATAGTTGATGCAATATTAAAAGGTAAGATGCATACATTAACTTCAGTCAACACAAAGAGACATTCTGTGTCTCATCACAGCATAAAGCAAGGATGAAACAGAAACCTTCTGAAAATCCAATGCTAAGATAAATGGCCCTGCCCACAATATACAAAATAAGGGAAAATATTTAATTTCACCATTTCTTTCCTTCTTTTACTTTACTTTTCCAATTGATAGAAAAAGTTCCTTCCCCTTTTTTCTAAATAATTCAATTCACAGATACTTGTGAAGTCTCAATATATCACTATGACTTTAATACATCCCAAAATCTTTTCAAATGTATTTTAAATATAAAATATACACCCAAACAAAATGTTTGCACTTATAATTTAGTTTCAAGATGGAAGCCTGAACCACAAGGTATAATTCACAGTCCTTCCATAGTATTTGGCAATATGCTTTAGAAGGCAATATGCTCAATGTTTAAAATCTTGGGCTCTGGAGAAGAAAATTCCCAGAACTGTCACTTGTGAGCTGAGTGAATCTGGCCCAACTGTAAAATGGTTCTAATAGTCTCCATCTCTTGGGGATGCTATGAAGATGAAACTAAATATTCATATAAAACATTTTTCATAGAGCTTGACACATTATAAGCCTTCAAAGAATGTTTATTGTTTTAATTATTTTATTATCATTTTGTTTTCATCATTAAAAGTTATAAAGTATATGTTGAAAAATGTCACACCTTTAAAACTACTCACAGAAAGCAATATATACATTTTTTGTACTAAGGGTAAATAATGTGAACCTTTGACTCATGCCAGTTGAGTAAAATACTGTTTGTTCCAAACACCATCAAATTTCTCAAACTTGATCTTCAAAGATTTAAAGCAGAGTGGTATCTACGTGATAATGAATATCTGCAAACAAAAGAAAACATTAATGATGTATACAGATGTTCCCAAACATAATATGAGTTGCTGTTTCTTAAAAATAATCCTGTACTTCTTTAGTGTACAAAGACTTCAATATTTTAATTTCTTAGATCTAATAAACATAACAATCATTATGCTCAAGATAAGTCTACCCAAAATACACATTTCTCAAATAACGTCAAAACTCTACATGATATTTAAGAAATCAAAAGTTTCATAATTAATTAAAGAAAGATCCAGGGACATAGAACCAAATTTGGGTTAAAGGTAGAAAATCTTTTAGTGCTTTATCAATTCTCATTATCAGGACTGTCTCGGGATCACAGAAGTTTGGAGTTAGAATAGCTCTTACCCAGGGTGTGTCTAGCATGGTGGTTCAGAAAATGCACTGTGGAAGCCTTGTGTGTGTAGACTTGGCTTTAGAATAAGTTTGGCCATTTATGAACTCTTGTTCTGTTCGCACAAGTTACCAAATGTCATCAAGCTTCACTTGCCCCAACTATAAAATGAAGCTAGCAACAACAATCTTGCAGAGTTGTTAAGGAGACTGAATTAAAAAATAGACAGAAAGTGCTCAACTCAGTGGCATAATAGAACTTGTTTCTTTTCCATAAGATGATACTTGCTCAGAATGTAATTGGATGACCCTCAGAATGCAATGTTCCACGGTATTTTTTCCAGAAAAATAATGCATTTATTGAAATACTAGACTATGTTGAAAGATATTTAAACAAAGCTGAATAGAAGATAATGATATTAATACTAAATATCACAGACACTCTAGGTATGAATATGAAAAACTGTCCATTTATCTTAGAAGATCTTGATCCTTTTGGCTGGTTTGGTTGTTTTTTGGAGGTGGTAGTGATGTTTTTTATTTATTTTATTGTTGTTTTGTTTTATTTGCTATAAAATGTTTATGTATCTGAAGCAATTAGATTTAAGATTTCACTTATTTTGCCTTGCATTTTAGGCTCTGTTGAGGAATCCTTCAAAAAACATATTTAACACCCATTATATACCCACAAAAATTAAAAAATAATAAAAAATAAAATAAAATGGGGCTAATACTATATTTAATGTTATAACATACCTAGATAAATACTGGGTTCATAGTAAGCCCCAATAAAAACATATTGTTTCTTAAAGAAATAATTATAACACCAGAATATATGGTCACAGTTGCAAAAGCAGAAACCTAGATGCACTGGCAGCAATGGTTCTATCCATGAGCGTGAAGCCACACAATTCTGATATGTCTGCTCTCTGACTTTTTTCCTCTGTCCTGTAGACATCATTCTTCCAAAACCAAGAGAGAGAACCTTAGCCACAATCCTTGACTCTGAACTGAAAAATCTTTCTATTCTGTTGCTTTTCTAAGTTGCCAAAGGCCATTTTCACATTTGGAGGAGGGATTATCCATCCTTAGAAAATTTCTAAATCCCCTCAACCTTTTCTATATTTTCCCGATAAATGATTTGACTTTCCCTCTTGCTTATTCTCAGAAAACACTCTGAGTTAATTTTCTTGATAGCACTTTCCTCAACACAGAAGCCCCCTTCCATCTGCAGGCAAAGTGCTTCTCTATAATGCACAGCTGGCAATAACCAATCTCTCGCCCCAGGCCCCAAGTGTGCCTCACCTTACCCTCTGACCCAGTGGAGGCAAACACAGTATTCAATCACCATTTTCTTAGAGCCTCGGTTTCTCACTGAAAAGCATTCCTTATGGGTTATTACAGAACAAACCAGGGTGGCAATGGCACTGCCAACTGGTTAGCTGGGGTGCTCTGGGATCCAAAGCAAAGATGATCTTTGCCTTCTTTCATCTTCTAAAGCGCTGACCCATAACTGCCCTGGTGGACTTTGGATAGAGGAGTTGTAATAGTCCAACAGGTTCATCTTGCCTGCTGCCCAGAAAGTCAAATGTACTGAGGAGAACAGGTATTACGGCAAAGAAATGAATTTAATATCACAACGCCAGCCAAGTGAGGAGAATAGGGAGAGGGAACTTTTTAAACTCACCTTTCCATGAGGATTTGAAGGTGTGGGTTTTCAAGGGTGCTTTGGCAGGCAGGGGGCTGGAAAACTGGAACAACTAATGAGATCATGGACGTGTCTAAAACAGCCTTGGTGCAACTGAGTCCGTTTTTGGGAGGGAGTCTCAGAACCTGGTGGCAGCTCTTGGTCTGCTGAAATGCCAAATCTGAAAAATATCTCAGTGGTGATGTTGTCTATAGAGGTATGTGGGAAGTGACGGCCCCCCCCCCCCCCCAGCCCAGTTACGTGACTTGGGGCAGTAAACAACTTACAGAAAAACAAGCTAAGCCATGGCAGGTTATGATTTAACAATGCCTATTCTTTAGAGAAGTACAACCTGTACCATAATTCTAACACTGCCCTATGAATCTGGCTTCAATCTTCCAGCAAGGAGGAGGGACAATTTCCCTTGCCTCAAAGTTTAACTAAAACTAGATTTCTCTCATCTAGGCCTCCATGCTAGAATAAGAAAATAAAAATAATCGGTGAAGTTAGAAGCAAGATGGAGCCATTCATATTAGATTTATCTTATTATTATTTATAATTCTGCAAAGGCAGTTTCAGAGACACATTTCCCAAAAGAAGCAATACTTTTTAGAGACTGCACTATAAACCCAAATGTAGAGAAAAACACAAAACCCATACCATACACACACAAACAAACACACACTAAATTTACCTGACTCTACAGGGGCACCATCTTGCTAATAAACTCAATTTCCATGACTAATAAAACACTTACCCTCTCAGTTCCAAGCTGGTTTCTTATAAATAAGCATTACAAAACAAAAACAAAAACAAAACTCCCTAATGTGACCTTTTTCTTTTTCTTGAGACTGCAGGCTGGAGTTCATTGGCATGATCTTGGCTCACTGCAACCTCCGCCTCCTGGTTCAAGCGATTCTCCTGCCTCAGACTCCTGAGTAGCTGGGACTACAGGTATGCACCACCACGCCCAACTAATTTTTGCATTTTTAGTAGAGACAGGGTTTCACCGTGTTGGCCAGGATGGTCTCGATCTGACCTCATGATTCACCTGCCTCAGCTGCCCAAAGTGCTGGGATTAGAGGCATGAGCCAGGATGCCAGGCCGACCCTTTTCAAGACAAAGGGAACACAATTTCAAAGATAAATGCCCTCTGTGATTCCCAGCCAACTGCCAAATGATAAAACCTCAACAAATATTTGAGGAAGTGCCATTGAAGGCCTCGTCCATTTTATCTTTTCTCAAAACCAGTAGTGAAAAAATATTTTGCAGTCCTGCAACCCTTGCTGATATCAGATAAAATCAAAAATTGTTCAGCAATGCCTATCAAGCATTTACTGAGAGTCATATGGTACTGTTTTTTAATTCAGAGAGAGAAAAAATATTTATATAGCATAGGTTCTGGCTTTGAGGGGCTCATGGTTCACAAGAGCAAATAAGAGAGTCACGCAGACTGTGGCAATTCAAAGTAGAAAACAATTGCTATAGCAGAGATTTAAAAGCTAGGAATATTCAGAGGAAAAAGAAATTACCTTGTTTGGAAAAACCTGAAAATCTTCAAGAATAGAAGGATCTGGATTATACTTTGAAAGATTAAACAGATTTATAGACATCTTGATGGAAAAGGGTAAGAATATTGGAGGCAGAAAATCTAACAAGATCTAAGTTATAAAGACTGAAAAGCATTAAGTGAACAGTGTCTACTAAATTAGCTTGTCAGTTACTGGTAAAAATATTTTTAAAATGAAAATTTTAAAAAAACTGTAACATTTAATGTCTGTTTTCATCTCTTTGTTTTGCTGTAAAGGAATACCTGAGGTTGGGTAATTGATGGAAAAAGGTTTATTTGGCTCACAGTTCTGCTGGCTGGAAGATTGGGTGTCAGGGGAAAGCCTCAGGCTGCCATTCATGTTGGAAGGTAAAGGGGAACTTGTGTATGACCAGGAGATGCCAGGTTCTTTTTAACAATCAGATCTCATGGGAACTAACAGTGAGAGCTCACTCAATATTGTGAGGATGGCACCAAGCCCTTCATAAAGGACCCACCCCTCTGACCTTAATGTCTCCCAGTAGATCCCACCTCCAACATTGGGGATCACATTTCAACATGAGGCTTGGGGAGACAAACATCTAAACCACGGCAATGTTCTCTATGATTACTCAAGAGACATTCAGTTGCCTTGTACAGAAATAATTTCATCTTAACCTCACCAGCACCCGCTAAAGAAAAGCAGGTATTGGCCGGGAACAGAGGCTCAAGCCTATAATCCCAGTACTTTGGGAGGCTGAGGAGGGAGGATCCCTTGAGTCCAGGAGTTCAACACCAGCCCGGGTGACATAGTGAAACCCCATCTCTATCAAAAATACAAAAATTAGGCCGGGCGTGGTGGCTCAAGCCTGTAATCCCAGCACTTTGGGAGGCTGAGGCGGGCGGATCACGAGGTCAGGAAATCGAGACCATCCTGGCTAACACGGTGAAACCCCGTCTCTACTAAAAACTACAAAAAAAACTAGCCAGGCGAGGTGGCGGGCGCCTGTAGTCCCAGCTACTTGGGAGGCTGAGGCAGGAGAATGGCATAAACCCGGGAGGCGCAGCTTGCAGTGAGCTGAGATCCGGCCACTGCACTCCAGCCTGGGCGACAGAGCGAGACTCCGTCTCAAAAAAAAAAAAAAAAAAAAATTACAAAAATTAGCCAGGCATGATGGCACATGCCTGTAATTCCAGCTACTCAGGAAGGTGAGGCAGGAGAACCGCTTAAGCCCAGGAGGTGAAGATGCAATGAGTCGAGATCACACCACTGTACACTAACTTTAGTGATGGAGCAAAGTCCTGTCTCAAAAAAAAAAAACAAAAACAAAAACAAACAACAACAACAACAACAACAAAAAAACAGCACGTATTAATATAGCAGAGTGCCTGATATTTAGACAAACTCTAAAATGATAGTAACTATAATATTATTTACAGTAGCCAACCACACAAATGGGACATTAAAACTCCTTCAGGCTGAGCTCTTCCTATAATTGCATGCTATTTCTAACCAAATAAATATATATTTGAATCCAGTGTTAAATTCTATAATCTAATTGATGTACTGAATTAAGTAATGCATCCTAGAAATGCATTACACACTGCGAAAGTAGTTAAACTTAATATTTTAAGTGGATTTTTTAACAAAGCCTCCAACTCCATGTAGATGAAGAAACAGCCAGATAAATAATGCTAGAATGAAATCAAGAGTTAAAACAAGGATGCTTTCCAGAAAGGTCTGGGGACAGGCAGCGTGGTGGTAGGCTCTGACTGCCCACATGTGCCATGCATCATATGTGACTTACTGCAGGTTGCTGAGTACGTTTCATCTGCTGGGACCAGGAAAATGGTTGGATGAATTCCCTTTTAGTTTTGGCATTCTCAAGTTTTAAGTGTCACACATTATTGGCTTCTGAGTTTGTATCCAGAATTTGTGATTAGGGAATACATTACTGTTTATATTAGATGTACGGCAAACCGTGCTTACAATCA
The DNA here is from genome assembly GCF_002776525.5 of Piliocolobus tephrosceles. NCBI lineage: Eukaryota > Metazoa > Chordata > Mammalia > Primates > Cercopithecidae > Piliocolobus > Piliocolobus tephrosceles. Next base: position 4,752,069 of record NC_045444.1, on the reverse strand, counting down.
ATCACCATTTTGTGAATAATATTTACCCATTTTCATTTTGCAGGCAATGGGATCTGCTCCAAAGGGCTACAAACCAATCAAAATAACATCAATTACAATATAGAATGGAAGTAAGGCTGTACCTGTATATGTGTAAAATGGCACTATGTATACATAATGGCACTGAACAAAAAAAGAGCAGGATCCTAGTGCTAGGTGAATTTTTCCAGGCTTGAATTATCAGTGATTCAGAGCAGTATGCAATTGCTCCCTGGATTTCCCCGAACAAAGATTAAATTAGTAAATATTGTAAATAACACCTCACAGAGCAAAACCAGGCTGAACAAATAGCTACATTTGGAAATAGAGACAGGAGATGATGAAATGAAATTCAGCATGGAAAAATACTCAGAAACACAGTCGAGAAGTCCATAAAACAGCAAATCAGCAATGTTTAGAATGCATTAAGGGAAATGAAAAGAAATCATGAGACCGTTTGTGTATATTGGCCTAAAGAATAGGAACGGTTGAGTTCCTCTAGGCTGGCCCCTGTAGAGTTTAGACTCATGCAATGTAAAAAGCACAGAACCAGGATTAAAGAGACACAGACACTGGCTTATGATGCACCCAGGTAGCAGTCTTCCAGCATCAGCTTCCTCACCTACAGGAGGGAAACACAACACCTACCTTTTAAGTTTCTCGGGGAATGTGATCTGTGTAAAAACACTTTTTAATTTGTAAATTGTGTTCTGAATTTTAGTCATTAAAATTATGTTATTTTATAGGGAAAGGTACATGATACTGTGTTACTATTATACAACGTAACTCTCATTTTTCAGATAAAGAAATTAAAGCTCAGTGAGGTTAGAGTCATAAAGCAAATAAAAACAGTTATAGTTTAATAACTGCTTAATGAATGTCAGGCACTGTGTTCCCCTGTTTTTTATTTAATCTTTACAATGATTCTACAAGGTGTATTATTTTCTCTCTAACCTACAAGTTAGGGAACCAAGGTTTGAAAAAGTGAAGTGAGTTTTCCCCAAATCAAAGAGTTCATAAAGGATGAAGATGAGATTTAAGTGCAGGTGCATCTATTCTAAGGCTTATACTATCATTCAGTACTTGTCAATGTAGCAACATCATAATTAAGTGTCCTACTACATAAAAGGGCCTATACCAGGATCCAAAGGGTGCTGGAGAGAGGGATGGGGATATAGATCCGAGAGGGTTTGCTGTGCTCCATTATATGCCGCATAAAAAGAATCTCACTGACTAAGCATGAGTCCCAGACCAGAGCTTGGGAATACCTGTCAGCCGTGGAGAGCAAACTGAGGCCAAGGGCTGGACCACAAATTAAAACCAAAGTCCTTAAAACACCAGAAGTCAAAATCAGGAAAACCAACTTCAGTCATTAAATACAAAGAATAATTGTAGAGGGAACACATCCTGTTAAAAATCAAGACAATGAAATAATCCAATGAAAATGCTGAAGGATCTAGTGGATGTGTAGACAACATGGGTGAAGAAACGGCAAACTTCAGCAGAGAGATAGAAACAAAAAGGACAGATGAAAATATTAAAGTGAAAAATACTATAAATGAAGAATTTATTAGCTGCTCTTAACAACAGACTGTACAAAGCAGAGGAAAGTTCAATGAACTTGAGAGCACATCTATGAAAACTGTTGAAAATGAAACACAAAGACAAAAAAGAATGAAATAAACAGAACATCAGATATCTGAGATAAAACATGAAATGTCTAACAGAAGTGTAATGAGAGTTTCAGAGGGTGGCAGGGAGAGAATGAGGCAGAAGAAATACTTGAAGAGACAGTAGTCAGAAACTTTCTGAGCTAGACATGTGCGAAATGTTGGATGAGGAAGCTCCAACCTTTCGTTTCCCAACAGAAACATTGGAAACAAGCAGAAATTATCAGAACTAACTTTGTCAGAATACAAGAATACGGTAAAACATTTATAGTCATCAGAAAATACAGAATCAGGAAAATGGTGCTTTAAAATGCTAGGAAACCTTTTGGTACTCTCCCTTCCTCCCGACCTGCCACCCTACCCTCTTTGAACAGTCTTGGTCTTGAAGTGTCTGTAGCTTGCATTCCCAGTGTGGGACCCTTTCCCATTGGTCTGGAGTGAAAAGAGTAAGATCTTATTAGTAAATACTGTGTTTATCTGTTCCGCCCTGTCTAGGGCTACCTGTAGGAATGACACAAGTTCTTTATCTCTGTTTTGCCAAACTGGAAACTCAGGCTGGAAAGGCAGCTAGTATTGCCAGGAACATTGCAAGCCGAAGTAAGAACCCTCAGATGCTTATGGCAAAAGCTGACAGTCAAAACTAAAATCTACGGAGAGTTTCTTTAGAAAAATTATGACATCCAAAAGAAGCCAAATATGCTGGGAAATTCAGAAAACTACACATGTACCCAAAAGACACACGCTCACAATAGGCCTCAGAAGACCTTGAGCTTTCATTGTGGGCTGTTGTCCAGCCAGTGCAAACCTGGCTAAGTATTGAGGAGGGTCCTGACAGAACCAGTCTGCAAAGACCAGGAGAAGTGGTTATTTTCCCTCTATCCCCACCCGCCTTGCCCTCACTCTCACTCTGACTCTGGCTTTCATTTATTTTGTTTTTATTTGTTTTGTTGCTTATAATTTTTTTTAATCAATGGGATCAAAAGTTGGTTCTTTGAAAGGAACAAGAAAATTGACAAATCTCTAGCTGGACTTACAACAAAGATAAAAAGAGGGGAGACACAAATAACTGAAATCAGAAATGAAAGTGGAAACGTTACTTCCTACCCTACTGTAAGAAAAAGGATTATAAGAAAATACTATGAAAAATTATATGTCAACAAATTAGACAACCAGATGAAATAGAAAAATTCCTAGGAACACATAAATAACTAAACTGACTCAAGTAGAAACTCTCAGCAAACTTACAACAACCAAAACACTGAATTAGTAATATAAAATCTCCCAACTAAGGGAAGTCCAGGACCAGATGGCTTCACCATTGAATTCACTACTTTATGTGATAGCACAAAAAACATCACCAGCTCTGACTGATGGAGCAGAGATGAGAAGAAATGAAGGAGGGTCTGTCAGACTTCTGAGATCTACAGGCAGCAAAAAGGCAGATATAGCTAATGAGTTGTGAACATGTGTGATCCTTCAAGAAAAGGGAAGAATAACTCCAAGTTTGCCTTGAGACCAAAGAGGCTGATGGGGCCCCTAGGGGTGCAGACTCTGAAGCTGAATTGGGCGTCTGTAGACCCAGAGGACAGAGTGACAAGCCATGGTGTGTTATTTGCAGGCCTTGAAACCTAATGGAATTTATTCTGCTTTCTTTCCAAATATCTTAGGGTCTGTGACTCTTTTATTCCTTACAGTTTCTCTCCTTTAAAATGGAAGTGTCAATCCTATGGCTGTTCCACCCTTGCATTTTGAAAGCATATAAATTTTTCTCTAATTTCACAGCTCCACACATGAAGATTTTACCCCAGAGCAGGTCATACCCAGACTCTCATCCAGGCTTGATTTAGATGATTTAGAAAATGAGAAGTGGGGCTTTTAAAAATTGATGACATTATATGAGGTTTTGGACTTAGAGTTGATACTGAAAAGGGCTAAGATTTTGTGTAGGTTGGGATGGGGATGGATGTGTTTTGCACAGGGGAAGGATATAAATTTGGAGGGGCTAGAGGCAGACTATTATGAGTTGAATTGCCCCTTCTGCCCCCACCAAAAGATATGCTCACGTCCTTAACTCCAGGACGTGTGAATGTGGCCTTATTTGGAAACAGGGTCTTTGCAGATGTGATTATTTAAGATGAAGTTATACTGGATTGGGGTAGGCCCTAAATCCAATGACCAGTGTCCTTATAAAAAGGCCACACGAAGACCCAGAGACAAATACACAGTGAAATGACAGCCGTATGAAGACAGAGGCAGAAATTACAATGATGCAGCTACTAGCCAGGGAATGACAAGGACAGCCGGCGATGACCAGCAGCTAGGGAGTGGCAAGGAAATGTTCTTCTCCAGAGCCTTCAGAGAGAGCACGTTCACACTGATACTTTAACCTCAGACTTTTAGCTTCCATAACGGTGACAGAAGAAACTTTTGTTGTTCGAATCCACCCAATTTATGGATATTTGTTCTGACAGCCCTGGGAAATAAATACAGCTCCCTATCAAAACAAAAAACAAAACAAAACAAAAATCCACTTTAATTACAAATACATGTATCAATACAAAAGGTAAAGAATAGTTTAAAATAGGCCGGGCACGGTGGCTCACGCCTGTAATCCCAGCACTTTGGGAGGCCGAGACGGGCAGATCACAAGGTCAGGAGATCGAGACTATCCTGGCTAACATGGTGAAACTCCGCCTCTACTAAAAAAAAAAAAAATACAAAAAACTAGCCGGGCGACGTGGCAGGCGCCTGTGGTCCCAGCTACTTGGGAGGCTGAGGCAGGAGAATGGCGTGAACCCGGGAGGTGGAGCTTGCAGTGAGCTGAGATCCGGCCACTGCACTCCAGCCTGGGCAACAGAGCAAGACTCCATCTCAAAAAAAAAAAAAAAAAGAGTCGTTTAAAATAAAGATATGTAATAATAACACTAGACCAAGAAAAAAAAAACTAGGGTGGCAATATTAATATCAGAAAAAGTAGATTTTAGAGGAAAGAGGTAAAAGTCATTTTATAAAGATGAAAGAGTGAATACATTAAGACATCATGCTAGTTTACAATGTTTATGTACCTAATAACAAAATATATGAGGTAAAACCTAATAGAATTGTATGGAAAAATGGATAATTATTGTAGGAAATTTTAATATACCTCTTTTAGTAACTGATAGAAGAAGTAGCCAGAATTAAAAAGGCTATTAAATATATGAAAACCATCAACCAACTTGACAAAATTAAAATGGGTAGAACTCTCTATCCAACAACAGCAGAATTCACATTGTTTTCATGTGTACACGGAACATTTTTCAAGTTAGGCTATATTCTTTTCCATAAAACAATTCTCAATAAACTTAAAGATTCAAATTGTGAAATTTTTTTTCTGAAAGTAAGGTAACTAAATCGGAATGAAAAATAGAAAAGTCACTGGAAAAATCTCCAAGAAGCTTCAAATTAAATAACAAACCTTTAAATAAGACATCAACATGGAAAATAGGAAGTATTTTGAACTGAATAAAAATGAAACGTCAAAAGTTATGGGATGCTGCTAAACAGTGCTCAGGGAAGAATTCAGAGCACTGAGTATCAGTATTAGAAAGGAAGAATGGTCTCAGAACAATGTCCTCAGTGTATACCACAAGAAACCAGAAAAAGAGGAGCAAATTAAACCCAAAGTAAGATTTTTAAAATAGCAAATACCAAAACAAAAACAATGGAATACAAAGCAGAAAAACAACAGAGTGTGGAATGATAGACATTGGAGATTTGGAAGTAGTGGCGGGGTGAAAGTGGGAAAAGTGTTGAGAAACCTCTTAATGAGTACCTTGTACAGTATTCAGGTGATGGATACACTGAAAGCCAATACTTCATTAGGATGTAATGTACTCATATAATAAAATTGCACTTGTATCCCTTAAATTTATGCAACTTGTTGAAAGGAAACCAAATGATGGTTAGTTAAGAATATCATTAAACTTATTTTAAAATTGTTAAAGTTTTGGTCAGATTGATTAGGAAAGGAAGAGAGAAGACAGAACTTACCAAAATCAGAAGGAACAGAATGATGTGGTGACATCACCACACATTTTAAAAATATTAAAAGAATAATGAGAAAGTAGAATGAACACCTTTTGCCAATATCTTTGGCAACTTAGATGAAATGAACAAATTTCCTGAAAGACAAAAATGACCAAAGTACACTCAAAAAGTAACAAATAATTAGAATAGTCTTATATTTACTAAAGAAACTATGCTTATACAAAGAACATTCCAGGCCCAGATGACCACTAATAAATGCTATCACCAAACATTTGAGGAAGAACTCAAATCAAATCTACAAAAACCTTTAGAAAATTGAAAAGTGGGCATGATCTGCCAAATCATTCTATGAGTCAGCATTATCCTGAAACCAAAACCAGAAATAGATGTTTCAAGAAAAGAGGACTATAGACTAATATACCTTACAAATAAAATGTCAAGACTCTGAATAAAATTTTAGATAATGATATTCATCCAACAATATATAAAAATAATAATACATGATGACCAAATGGGTTTTTCTCAGGACTGCAAACATTAATTCTTTAACACTTGAAAAACAAAAAAGAAAATTCACCATCTTACTAAACCACAAAAGAAAAAACCTCCTAATGATTAGAGAGAAAGCGTTTGACAATTCTAATATTCATTCCTGATATAAACTTGTAACAAATGCAAAATGGAAGGAAGCATTTTCAACCTGAAAAAAAACATCTAGGGAAAACCCTACAGTTAATATCAAGCTTTATGGTAAAAGATTGAATTTTTTAATAAGACCAAGAACAGATCATGGATTTCTGCTCTCACTATTTCTACTCAACATTTTACTGAAGGTCCCTATCAGTATATTAAGGCAAGAGTAAAAGATACCACAATCAGAAAGGAAGAACTAAAATTTTCTTTAGTCACTAATGGCATAATCATCTTTGTAGAAAGTCTAGCAGAAACTACAAAAGAAGGCACTGGATAATAAATATGTTCATCAAAGTTCCAAGACATACAGAATAAATTTAAAAGTTATAAAAATAAATTTTATTTATATATACTTTCATTAAATATCTTTAAAAGGATTTTTTTTCAAAAATTCTATGTACCACTTAAAACATATGACATATTTAGGGATGTGGTCAAAAAATTTGAAAGAACTGTACCAAGAATTGCTAGAAGAAAAGTAAGGAGAGTTAAGTAAATGAAGAGCTATATCATTTTTATGGATTGAAAGATGCAATATTGTTAAGATGTTAATTCTTTTCAAATAAATATTTGTACAATCCCAATTCAATACTATCTTAATAAAAGCCACATATGTTTGTATTGTTAATATTGACAAGTTAATTATATTCTATTTGGACAGGCAAAGAAACTAGACTAGCCCAAACAACTTGGAAACAAGAAAAAAGAACCTAGTTTGAAAACTATCTGATTTCAAGCCTTACAGTAATAAAGTGTGTTTTGTTATATGTATAGACAGATTAATGAAACAGAACAGAGCTTGCAGAAATAAACTCATACATACAGGATAACTGATTTTCAGCAAAGATGTGAAGGCTATTCAGTGAAGACAGAATAATCTTATGACAAACAGTGCTAGAATAATTGCATATCCACTTGAAAAGCAAACAAAAGCAAAAGCAAAAACAAAAACAAACAAAAAACCCCAGAAAATGAAAACACAAGTAAAATCCTGATTCATTTTCTGTACCATATAAAAAATTAACTCAAATTATATCATATGTCCAAATGGAAAAACAAAAACTAAAAATATGCTGGAAGAAAGCATGAGTTAGGCAAAGATTTCTATGACATAACACCAAAAGTCCAATTTATTTAAAAAAAAAAAAAAAGGTAAATTTAAATTTGTCAAAATTAAAAGCCTATGGGCTTTAAAAGACACTGTTGAGACAATGAAAGACAACTTAAAGATGATTAAAAGTGGACTAACCACAACTGTATTATACTGCTGGTAACAATGTAAAATGATACAACCACATTGGAAAAGAGTTTGGCAGTTGTTTATAGAGTCAAATATACACCTACTCTATAACTCACCACTTCTACTCCTAAATAATTTCTCAAGAGGAATAAAAACGTGCACAAAAAGACTTCTACAAGGTTAACAGCAGCCTCATTCATAATAGTCCAAACCTGTAAACAATTATAATGTTCATCAACAAAAGAATAAGAAAATAAAATATGATGTTATATATATATTCATTCAGTAGAAAACTACTTGGCAACAAGAAGATGTCAACTACTGATACATACAAATCATTAATGTAAAAAACACAGATTATTCTGACTAGACAGAGTCAGACACATACAAGTACATATTGTAGAATTCTATTTAAATCAACTTCTAGAGTAGGTAAAACTAACTCACAGTGGAAGCTGCCTCAGCAGGGACTGAATGGAAAGAACCAAAGAATATGTTTGGGGGTGATGAAAAAACTTTGTTGTTTTAGGTGGTGGTGGTAACATGAATGTATGCTATTACAAAAACTGATTAATAGGAATGCTTAACTACTTATTTTATGATATGTAAATTAGACTCCAACAAAAAATTGAGAAAACAAGGAGAACTGCAGATAAAAACTAACAAATTTATTAGCAAATTCAATAAGTGTAATTTTATCCCATCTCCAACCAGTGAAAGATAAAATTGGGAAATTATTTCAGCTACAGTATGATGTGTGCAAGAAGTTAAGCCTTGTTGCTATATGCCACTGAGATTGTCGGATTGTTTGTTCATGAGACGTAACCAAGCGAAAGGTTTTACTTGTTCCAAGACAAATTAGCCACCTATTTCTGCCATTAGAAAAACAAATCTCACCATCTTCAAATGTTTAAATTATAAAATATATTAATTACCTATAATATCTTGTTTGTTTACTTGTTTTTGCTTGTTTTGATGTTTGTTGTTCATTATTTTTAGTAAGATGGTAAAATTCTATGCAGCTGAGGCCAAGTGACAGGGAATATAGAAATTGATATTGGAGGCTAGAAATACGATAATCCACGATCTGCATTTTTTAACACTAATAAGTTAAAATGATTATCATGGTTGCAAATAGCAATTATTCTGATGTTGGTAGAGGGGTGAATCTTTTTCTTTTCTGAATTACTGAATATCAGAAAAGAAAAGTTTCTGACAATCTTCATCCTGTCTCCTAATATCTTTGCTTCCAGAAAAATGAGTGTTAAGGCTGGAAGAAAGGGAGGTATTTGAAACTAACATATATTAACTGAATACTATGTATTTGGCATTTTTGTGGGCTGCTTTGTGTACACTGTGTTGTTTAATAGTCATTTAAACATACAAATTATTTATTATGATTACTGTTTTAGAGATGAAGAATCTGGACTCATGGATTAAATGACACCTATTTTTCGAATCACACACCACAAAATCTCAAACCCAGGTGAGTGTGATGGTGAAGAGGGTGTACTATGTTTCCTGTCTTTATTTATCCTAAAACTATTGCCAAAGTCTCCCATTTGTGAGTCAGAACAGCTTTATGACCTCCAAACCACTGTCCAAGGAATGGGAAGAAAAAGTGTTATTTGATTTGTGGTAAAGACAACATATCAGATTTGTTTAATTGCTTCTTCATTATTTAGCTCTCAGAAACACCATCTATTAATCACCTGAGAGTTAATCATACTAAATTTTATCCATTAAAAGCTGAAGCCATTAGTCAGAAAGCCAACAGCAAAGACAGTGCTTATGAAAAGCAATCATCATTTTGGATGTGAGCCAGCATTTACCCAGCTGCCTGTTGGCTAATGACACAAAACAGAACACTTTAGAGAGATATGGCTAAGAGGAAGCAGAAATTTTATTTGTTTTCCAAAGAAAACAAAGAGTAAAATGGAAAAAAAAAATTACTCAGTGAAGTTAAAAAACATGTTCCTTTGGAATTTCTAATCATTTCTGATTTGTCATGGCTCACTAAAGATTAAAAATGTATCAGATGTGGTCTGCAGGCTATAAACAAATGCATCATCATGAAGAAACTGTGGGGAAGAAAGGCAAAAAAAAAAAAAAAAAATGAAAACAACTAGAACTTTCCAGATTGAAGACAACCCAATTGTCCTTTTATTCAGAGACAATGTGTCCACAAAATTTATGTGTTCAAAAAGATCTTACATTGATCTTTTTAGAAAATTTATCCAACACTATGTGATGTAGTGCCTCACTTAAACCTATCCCCTCCCTCTTCCTTCGGCAATCTACTTGATTTTAAAAGAGTTAACAGCAATTCTTTAGAAAGTGTTAATAAGGATATTTAGGCAATTCTAAAATGCCATCTTATACACACATTAGCAAACGCCATTCTTGGAGTCTACATTATCTAATAGCCGTCTGTGTGGTGTGGTGTCTTCTGAGGGGCTTCAGAGTACCTTTCATATGCAGGAAATATTTTCAGTAGTACGTTTGCAAACTGTGAGATTCTGCCGCTAGAGTAACAGGCTTCAGGTGTGTGTCACTTTCCTACCTGTTAATCTTAAGGTTAAAAGCAATTCTTGGGTTTCTCAAAGAGTGATACTGGGACTCACTGACACTGAATTCTGGGAAAGTAAAATCCAGGATTCAAATGGTGCCTTCGTCTATCCAGGCAGCCGTAACAAAACATAAATTACAGAGTAATGTATAAGCAACAGAATTCATTGTTCACAGTCCTGAAGGCTGGAAAGTCCAAGATCAAGATGCCAACAGATTCAACATCCAGCAAGGGCCCATTCCTTATAGGAAACACCTTTCTGCTGCATTTTCACATGGTAAAAGGGGTGAACAAGCTCCCGCAAGCCTTTTTCACAAGGGCACTAATTTCATTTTTAAGGGCAGAGCCCTCTTGACCTAATCACCCAAAAGCCTCACCTGGTAATACCGTGACCTTGAGGGTTAGGTTTCAACATGTGAATCTGGAACAATTCTTCAGACCATAACAAATGTATAAAACGATAGCAAGCTTTGTAAGTCCTCCACAGGCACTCTAATGTCTGAGCACAACTACTACTTACATGTTCAACATCTTCAGTTTTATCAGTCATATTTGGCTTAACATATATGACTTGTGTGTGTGTGTGTCAGACGGAGTTTCACTCTTGTCACCCAGGCTGGTGTGCAATGGTATGATCTCAGCTCACTGCAACCTCCACCTCCCGGGTTCAAGCAATTCTCCTGCCTCAGCCTCCCAAGTAGCTGGATTACAGGCACCTGCCACCACACCCGGCTAATTTTTGTGTTTTTAGTAGAGACAGGGTTTTACCATGTTGTCCAGGCTGGTTTCGAACTCCTGACCTCAGGTGATCCACCCAACTCAGCCCCTCAAAGTGCTGAAATTACTGGCATGAACCACTGCACCCAGCCCATATATGACTTTTTAAGATTTCATCTAAAAATACCCTGAGTGTCATGGTCCAGCAAAATTTGATAGACCCTCATAAGGAGAAAAAAAGAGTAATACAAGTAATTTTTAACAATATTCCAAATGTCCTAGTTATTGCCATGCTGTGTATCTAGAAAGGCATTGTGACTGGGCCTTATACAGAGGTATATAGTGAAAGAAAATGGAAATTTAGGTGGGCAAGTGTTTATTGAAGTTTTATACAATGTGCAAGAAATATACACATTATCTCATTTAATCTTATCAATAACTGTATACATTCTTTGCCTGTCGCCTACATGGGGAAACTAGAGATCAGCTGGTTTGTGTATTTTGCCTAAATTCATAAAGGACTTCAATTCAGCAATTTTTGTTTTTAAAACTTTTTTAAAAATTACCAAATCTTCATGTTTTTTCAGGTATACCTTCCCCTTATTGTATAATGCTATAAGCTTTGCATTCGTGGAGATACTGGGGATATTAAGAATAGGTTAATTAACATTGGCAACATCTTCATATATGCCCTTTGATGGACATACAGAAGCAAAACTCCACATACACTTCCACTGGGTGGCCATTTGAAATTGCGGGGCTGAGTCCTTGAGTATGGCAATATTGTGCTAAACTAGGACTCACCGAGAGAGAAGTTGCTAAATGTGGTAAGCACTGGCCTTGTGCCTTAGCATAAATCTCAGGGCTACCTGACCTTGAGAGGTAGCCTGACCAGCAGGTCCGTGTTGGCCCCACTCTTCAGAGTTTACTGTTTTCATCTACAAAAACTTAAATTGCAATGTAGGATCCCTTTCATCCACATTGATGCCATGTTTTCCAATAGTTCCAATGTTTTATTTTCCCGTGTGCCACCGGACTCCACTCTTAAGGCTTCCTATTAAAAAACAGACCAAACGGTCTTTCTAAAACTCTTAGGAAGACGGTGCCTGACCTTTCCTAAACACCCAGAAGCCCCATATCTGCCAACAGTACCCATACCAGGCAACAAACAGGCCTCACTGTACAAACCAAAAATCTTGTGGAGCCAGTTTGACATTTGTTGTTGAATCCCCAATGCATAGCAGGGAGTCTGGAATCTAAAAAGTGCTTCCACTCTATGTCCTTTTTTGCATTCATGCAGTAGATTTTTCTTAAGAATCCTCATATCAGGAGCTGTAATTGCACTGGAGACACAGGGATTAATCAAAGACTGAGGTCAAGGGAAGATGTGGACACCTAGGTGACCAGGTCATGATTAAAAGGATCAATTGGGACACTTATGCAATATGACTTTTCCTTGAAGACACCTGAATGGAGCAACCAAGTTAATTCTTGTATCAGGCAAGGCAGAATCTTGAAGGTTAACTAGGAGTTTTTCAGGTGCAAAGAGGGGTCATAAAAAAGACAGTTGGAAATAATTGTCTCGTAAACCAACCAATTGCTCAGAAATATTCTCCTTCACAGCCTCGCAACTCATGAAACATTCAGTCCTAAGATATAAAGTGCAACCTGATTCCAGCCTGTCCAGTTTGACAATCTTTGACTGCTCTGGCAATCGCCAGGTGCCCCTCTCCAGCCCAGTCAGTTGTTTCTGGCTCCATTCACAACTCTACATGATGCCTCATTAGAGAAGTGTCCTGAGACTTCTAGTGAGATATGCCTTCCTAAGACCTACCCAATGTGTCCATGCTGACTCCTATCAGACAGTTGAGAGACCAACTCAGAGAAGAATAGCAAAGAAAGCAGACAATGGGAGGCTTTATCCCAGTGCCCAATCCCTGCTAGCTGAGCCAGTTGAGAGTCGCAAACCAGGGAAATCCAGAGATTTTAGCTTCATTTATGGCCGCTGGGTGTAAGGATTAAGAAACTGAGGACCGAAAGATGGAAGACATGACAGTGTTACAAAGAAACTGTTTGTTGTGTTTTTGTTGATGTTATACCATTTATAACTATTTCTCTTTAATTAAAAAAAACTATTTTATGCAACAAAGAAAAACAAAATTAAGTATAAATTTATGTTGCACCATTTTTAGGGAGGAACCAGATGAGGTTCTGAAAAAAAATAAAAGGTATTAAGAGAGAATATGGGCAAGGGTGGGAAGAGAAAGAAAGACAGAGAGAGAGGGAGAGAAAGAAACTTTTCACCAAGTATTCTTAAGTACTGGTAGCCAAAATGAAGCCTCATTTCTGCTCTACAAAGAGAAATAACCTGTAAGTGCAAGTGTTTGAAATGTTAGCTCCAGGAGAATTAGTGTGACGGGAAGTAACACTTCCTGTAAAACCAGTCTCCTTACAGATACATCGCCATCTTCTTCAAGGCAATTGTGTTTAGAAGTCAGGCAAAGGTGAGCTCTCAGAGGCAAAATTCCATTTTGGACTGCAGGCATGTAATCCATAACTTCACCACACAGTCAGTAAACAAATTCATGAGCATATCTTTCTCTCATGTTTTTTTTTTCTTCCAGACCTTGCGTTTTATTCTCTCAGATGATATATTCCTGCCTTCATGTATATAAAGACAACATTACAAGTTTTACCTGTATTTTGAATACTATAGTTCAGATTCTTCTAATTTAAGTCCTGCTTCAGTCTCCTGGTCAGCTACAAGACTCAATCCATCCCCCTTCAAATTCTGTTTTATGTTTCATATCCCCCAATCTTTGACCCTTACTCCAAGAAGGATTAGAATAAATACCACAAATGAAATAGAAGCAATAAAATGAACATTCCACTTTGATCTTTCCATTTGAATATTTTGTGGTGCAAACAGAGAAGAGTAAAGGAGGAAGCGGGTCTTCTTCAAAGCAGCGTTCTAAATAGTGTATGACAGCCAATTACTGAGTCTAGCGCAGTCTTTCACACTTCCTACTTCAAATGAGAATGCAAAGGAAGCTGTGTTCCTTTCCATAGATAACTTTTTTGATGAGAACATTGAAGAATTTGCACTGGAAAAAATAGAATTATAATGGAATTACACAAAACACTGTATACACCTGCCTTTACTGAAGCCATTTTGTCCAGATGTTGTTAAATATTCAGACATTAAAACACTTACATTAATAAGATAAAATCTAAAAACCACTAGTTAGATGTATTAAATATGGTTTAAAAATACCTGGTTGAATACCAAAAAGATTTGTTGTTGTTGTTGTTGTTGTTGTTGTTTTGAGACAGAGTCTTGCTCCGTTGCCCAGGGTGGAATGCACCAGTGCGATCTCAGCTCATTGCAACCTTTGCCTTATGGATTCAAGTAATTCTCCTGCCTCAGCCTCCTGAGTAGCTGGGATTACAGGTGTGTGCCATGAGGCCAGGCTAATTTTTGTATTTTTAGTAGGGACAGGGTTTTGCCATGTTGCCTAGGCTGGTCTCAAACTCCTGGCCTCAAGTGATCCACCCACCTCAGCCTCCCAAAGTGCTGGGATTACAGGTGTGAGCCACTGTGCCTAGCCCCTAAAAAGATCATTTTTATAAAATAAGATAAAATAATAGTTGCACCATGAAGTTACTTTAGAAGTTTTGTTTTGTTTTTTTAATTTAAGAAACTATTTCATAAGCACCTGACAATAGAACCTAAAACCTTCAAAACAAAAGCCAACAGCAAACAAAAGATGAATAAATAGTACTGCATATGAAAATGAGAGGAAGAAAAAGAAAAAAGGAGGAGAAGTGGTGAAGGGAAAAGGGAGAAAGTGGATCCAGATCAGGTTCTGAGGCTAGGGATGAGATGGCATGGGAAAAGCTCTCACGAGGGATGGCCAAAAGGTGGGCCAGTGGGATGGTTACCTTGGATGTGAGTACCTCCTCTTCCACCCCCTCCTCTCGCCGTATCCCTCGTAAAAGTGGCAAAATACAAATGTCTATGTGAGTGACATAGACATTTTGCGAATGTTAAAGAAAAGACTGAATTTTACATCTGGGTTTTCTAGTGCAAAATTCAGGCATCACAAAAGGATAAAAAAATCAATTAATAAAGTAAACAAATAGGCAGAAGCCAGATTCTGATCCAAAGTTCACCATGAAAACACAATTCCCTCTTCACTCCACTGCCCCATCCCACACTTCTGTTGCTGCTCAAAACTATCAAACAAGTAAACAAAACACAAGAAGATATAACTGAACATATGTTAAAATATTCCAATATTGCTTTTAGGAGCTGGGAGGTTCCAGTTGACTCCTGGCTTATGCTTTCTTGGATTTTAACCAAGCAGGTATAATTCCAACTCTTTCTCTACTATTCACCTGCCTAACGGCACTAGTTCCAGGCAGCTGAGACCTCCCTGGACACTTCCTTTGGCCTTATAAATTAAGAAGGAGATTCTAGAATGGGTAAAACCATGCTTTGTCTGGAAAGATGCTTGATTTTGTTACAGGAAAGGGGTCCCTATCCAGACCACCGGAGAGGATTCTTGGATCTCAGGCAAGAAAGAATTCAGGGCGAGTCTGCAGTGCAAAGTGAAAGCAAGTTTATTAAGAAAGTAAAGGAATAAAAGAATGGCTACTCCATAGACAGAGCAGCCCCAAGGGCTGCTGGTTGCCCATTTTATGGTTATTTCTTGATGTGTGAAACAAGGGGTGAATTATTCATGCTTCCCCTTTTTAGACCATATGGGGTAACTTCCTGATCTGCCATCGCATTTGTAAACTGTCATGGTGCTGGTGGAAGTGGAGCAGCGAGGACGACCAGAGATCAGTCTCATCCTCGTTTTGGTTTTGGTGGTTTTTGACTGGCTCCTTTACTGCAACCTGTTTTATCAGCCAGGTCTTTATGACCTGTATTTTGTGCTGAACTCCTATCTCATCCTGTGACTGAGAATGCCCTTAACCATCTGGGAATACAGCCTAGTAGGTTTCAGCCTCATTTTACCAGCTCCTATTTAAGACAGAGTTGCCTTGGTTCAAATGCCTCTGACAATTTGACCCAAGCCTGAAATACTTACCTGAATGAGATGACATTTGTGGATCCTAACATACCAGCCACAATCCTGACCTTGACTTCAAGAAAAATATTGATATTGATAAGCATGTATCTATAGATATGGATGTAGATACAGATATAAAATTAGTTTCCTCAGGCGGGCATTCATTTTACATCCATAGGGTTCTGTGTGCGAAACACTGAGTCAGGATCATGGAGTTACATGTGTGTTTTAAAGAACTTGATTGTTTTAAATGTTTTAAACCTACAATTTTTTTGTTATTCAACACTTTCTGTTGTTCAGGCACACAGTAGTCTGGACAACATGTTAAATCTTTTCAGTAATCAGATCTGTTACTCAAGTCACTTTGTGTCATCTACGCATCTGCATTAATCAAGAAAAGAGCTCATGTGTAGCAATTTTCACCTTAGTGCAGACCAAAGCAACTGATCAGGTTTTGATGTTTTAAGAGTCAGCGTGACAAGTGAAAAAGTGTGGTCTTTTGAGTTAGCCAGGCCTGGATTTATATTCATACTCTGCTTCTTCATGACAGAGTGTTACTCTTGGATGTGTCGTGGGAATTCTCTGAGCCCCAGTTCCCTCTTACATAAATGGAATTTAAAATATTTACTCTTCATTTTGAATAGACACTTACAATAGATGTATTAGAATTGGTTACCAACATCCTGATGAATCCGTCTTGATCGGAAAAATTTTAATGTAGCCTAAATGTTAAAAGTCCATTTTAAAAAACAGAACAGAGAAGATATTGGTTTTTTTTGTCCTTGAGACAACATTCAACTCTGTCCACTCGCATAACTTGATGGCACTCTAACTTTTCTGACTCCCTAGATTATAACCCAAGCAAGGGTTGAACCACGTAAGAGATACGGTGCTTTCTTTTCTGCACTAATGGACCTGCCTGGATTTAACACTGCGTCTGTATAAATCTGCAGTGTCAGCCAAACGACTGATGCTATCCTTGACTGTTTAACTCTCGCTGCTTCCCACTCTCCCATAGATTATAATTTATGAGCCAACTTCAATTGTGAGTCAACTTCAATGAAGTAGCAGTTGTCATCTGGCACTTCTTGAAGTTAAATTATATCAATTTCATCTATTTGGATTTTATCCCTTATAAATATTGCCAAAGAATTGAAATTCCAAAAGTCAAGTCTTATATTCTCTAATTAATAGCCAAAACCTATAACTCATTGATATTTCCATATCTAACAAAAAAATAGCTTGGAAATGAAATCCACTTGTGTGTCAATAAGCCTGACCAATTGTCCTCTAGGGATGTCTATTTTGTGTTTCCATGTTTTATTAGTTACTACTGATCAGAAGGAAAAAAAATAAAATACGTAAAAAATAAAAAAGCTTTTAACCAAGAAGCAAATTTCTTGTGTAGTCTGTAAACATCAGTTAATACATTCTTTCCAGTGAACCATATTTGCAATGCTATTTTATTTATGGTGGCATTTAGATATTCCTGATTGCTTTAATGACTGGCATGTAAAGAGTTTTTTCATCTAACGTAGCATCAAACATCTGGATGGGAGCTTAACATTTAAGTAATTTAGCTCTATGTTTTCAATTATCCTCATGTTTGACATCGTATGGAGCAACATCCAGATGTGTCACTGACGATTTCATTTTTTAGCCAGATGTTTTATTGTCTAGTAGACATTTTTCAAATGAAAACAATGTATTTTTACTTTTCTTAATAAAGCAATCTTTTTCAAGCCTTTTGGTTCTAAAGTTTCGATTCTATACTCAACAGAAAATCCAATTTCCTTGAAGATGAATTTTTAAAAAAAATCTTTCTTTTCTCTCTGTATCTATTCATTTCCAATCATGATAATGATTCTTGCCAACTGATATAACAGGAAAATCCCCTCTTTTGTATGTTACAAAAATTGCTTTGTATAGATGGCTGCTACATAAAAATTTAGCCTGTATCATTTCAGAAGACACTTCCCCTCAGTGCTGAAGAGTCAAATCAAATATTTATTGGGAAAATAGTTCAAGTCTCCGTGACAAAGACGAAGAGACTCCTGAATTATGTGGCACCTTTTCTCTCCATTCTTACATTTAAACAACAGCCAAATGTTTGACTGACAACAAAAGATTGTTTTAATACATCCTTTGGTTGCAAAGACCAAAACTGATTCAAACTGGCTCAAATATAAAAGTTGATTGGAAAGAGTCACTTAAATTTCAAGAAAACACAGAGTAGAAATTTCAACTGTGCCTAGTGAGAACTGGAAACTTTGTCTCTTCCTCCTTCCAAGCCTCTTCTCTCTCTCTCTCTTTCTCTCTCTCTCTCTCTCTCTCCCCCCTCTCTGGAGTTGCAGAATTTCATTTGACTTGCACATCTCTTGGCAGAACTCCAATCGCAATTCTTCAGAGTGACTCTTCCTGAGTTTCAAAACTATCCTCCCATAACCTAACTACGTGGTCAAACTTCACTCATGTTTTATACTAAAACCTCAGTCTAGTAATCTCGAGAGGGTTTATTCTATTGCATCTTAACTCATATAGAAGTACAGTAATTTACAAATCAGCTTTATTTATTGCTCTTATTTGATATTTATTACTTAATGCGTAAATAAAATGTCAAGTAAATTAAAATAACATATTAAAAATAATCAGTAGAATGTGGCTATAACAGATGTCATTCTACTTATATAACTTAGTATTGTGAGTCTGTTTCAATATTTTATTTTAGAAAGATAATGTTAATTGTTTCCATTAAACAGTAACAGTCTTCTCAATTAATCAAACATCCAACTATGACAGAGTGTAATATTCTCTAAAATTCTGCACTATTTTTAGATATAGCTTGCATGGTCAACATAAAGAAATATTAGCTTGTGAGATCAAGAGTCCGGCCTGGCCTCTATCCTGATTAGTGTGTGACCTTGAGCAGATCAGTTACTTCTCAAGGAACTTTTAGTTTGAGTTGCATCATCCATCAAGGTTAATGTTCAATGTTCAATGGTTTGTTTATTTTGGCTACATTAAAATGCCTCTCATCAAATCAACTCAAAATGGTGATGACAAAATGTAATGTATACATTGTGAGTTTGTTTTGAACCATATATTTGAAAGTGTGCTTCAGATCATTCCATACTCTATAAATGTCTTTTGCTGCTCACCTAGTAGACAATGTCTATCGAGGAGTAGGCTTTATTAGCCTCAGTTCAACAGCAAGAGTGAATCTTAGCATGATCCAACAAGATGGCCAAGAAAGACACGCAAAAATTGAGTGATAAAATATGAACCCAAATACAGATTTGGCCAATTTCAAAGATCACAATTTTTTACCTACTTTGTGACTTCTTAAAACATCTTAAGCATATTTTACCTGCCTCATTCTACAC
Source organism: Piliocolobus tephrosceles (assembly GCF_002776525.5). Classification (NCBI taxonomy): domain Eukaryota; kingdom Metazoa; phylum Chordata; class Mammalia; order Primates; family Cercopithecidae; genus Piliocolobus; species Piliocolobus tephrosceles. Next base: position 4,732,672 of record NC_045444.1, on the reverse strand, counting down.
CGAGACAAGAATTAGTCTAATATCAAATATGAGGCAAATGTCATCTACTTGCTAGCCCAGTGGGTAAAAGTAATCCCAAATGACCAAAACAATGTTGTTTGTAAGTGTTGATCCAATTTCTTTCCATCGATTTATACGGGAAATCTCCCTGTACCAATAGAACTACATTTTATTTCTATTAAATGCCTTTTTTAATTTATAATATTTTAACTAAAAAAGTAGAGCAAAGTAAATTCAGGCATAAACTAATGTTCTTTTCAGTAGGTCAAATTGAAAAAGCAGTAATCAAAGTATACACTCAGAGTCACTAAGTCTAATCATTTTGATTCAGAGTTTCAGCCATAAATGACTGATTAGGTGGTGAATTGTTCTTTGCATCCTGATCTTCATTCCTGAAAAATAACTACTTAAAAAGAAAGAAAGAAATATAGAAAAGTCACTTACATTAAAATGAGAAGAGGGTAGCCATTTCAGAATCTGAGAAATAAATGGCATTGCTGAGCAAGTGTTGAGGAGAAAACGTTAAATGCTGAAGACAATAGCTTTGTAAATTATTTCCTTTTAATTTATTTATAACTAAACTGAATGTCCTTAATCTCCATTCCATTAATATTAGAAACAAATGTTGGCTCCTTATGTTTGCCTGTTTCAGACCTACATTCAAAGCTTTTTAGTGTAATCACAGGCAGATGAGAAGTAGCAAGCAATCTTTTCAGCATGAGTATTGAGACTATATTTCTCAACAATGCATAAGAGAGAATTTGATACATATGACTGTATAGAAAAATCACTCCTAACCAATCAACTTCTGACAAATCTGAACAGAACCGGCCGATATACTTTGTTGGATAGAATTGAATAATATTTACCTACAGCAGTGTAAGACTACCAGAAAATCTGTATGGTGATTGAAGACCGGCCATGGTTTTATGCTGGACATCTGTGTCAAGCAGAAAGGAACACCAAGGCCTAAAATTTAAGGATGAATAATGATTGAGAAAGTTGGGGACATTGGCAGTATAAGAAGGAAGTATGTGGTGTTGAGACAAACAGTGCAGAATAAAGACCACAAGGGGAAAGATAACAGTAGTTTCCCTTTAATGCCAAACTAAGTGTATGACGCCTTGGAGGGTTCATACTTACAGGAATTCCTGTTGGCAGCTTACAGGAATAATACAGAAAAAAACAGAGTATGAGAAGCAAACATTTGTTCACTAAACATATGCACAGTTCAAGTATTGGGAGATGGATAAAAACTCATTTTACTGCTCACGGGTGCCCTTGAGGCTGCTAGATATGGAGAGTCAGCATATCCTGCTCACGATTACCAGCCACTGGATCACAGTAATAATAACAGATTGTTATTACTGCTTTTTTTTCTAAAGAAGGAAACTGGTTTCAGAAAATAACCAATTTAATAAGAAAATTTAACTTACTGGACTATAAGCATGAGATGATTTTATTTGTCCTGACAGATACCACTAACTGCTTTTTGTCAAATCTTTCCTCACTGGGTAGTGGGTTACCCTAACACAGTCTCATCCTGAGTTCATAAAGTTAAGACTTTTTTGATTACTGGAAGAGTTATTGCTGCTTCTTTTTTTGGACAGAGTCTCGCACTGTCGCCAGGCTGGAGTGCAGTGGCGCGATCTTGGCTCACTAGAACCTCCACCTCCTGGGTTCCAGCGATTCTCCTGCCTCAGCCTCCTGAGTAGCTGGAATTACAGGTGCCCGCCACAACGCCGGGGTAATTTCTTTTTTTTCAGTAGAGATGGGATTTCACCAAGTTGGCCAGGATGGTCTTGATATCTTGACCTCGTAATCCACCTGCCTCGGCCTCCCAAAGTGCTGGCTCACTGTTGTTCACTTACTAACTTTAATTTTCTTTTCAATTTAAAACTTCCAGCTATGACTAGTCTTGCAGCTCATGCAGCCTGGCATGGAGGGGAGGTGGGAGCTGTGTTTCCACACCTCACCTTCTCCTCCTACTACCCCTGTTGTGAGGAGAGGATAGGAAAGAGGATAGACAGATCCCTCCTTCATGGACTAGAGCAATAATTAACTAATTTCCCTTTGTTCAACGACAGTGACTGCCTCTTGGGGTGTATCTGTTTGTATTTATCCTCTCTGTGCACAGCCATTAGCAAGGAAGATCCAGTTGTGGCTCAACCATTCCCTGTCCAAACCTCAGCATACTGCAAGTTTCATCCAGTAAATGATGCCATGGACACCAGCAAAATAGCTCAAGTCTCAGTCCCCACTCATTTTATAGCATGCCAGGACCACATCAAATGAAGGGGACACAGGCTGCTCCCTCATCCTCACTCCCTGCCTCCCAGACCAATCTTTCCTCCAGACCCCAGGATCAGCTGTTCCAATGGTCCAGGGATTCAGAGTATTCCAGGGAGAGCCTAACTAGGTTGCACAAGATTCTGAAACCTTGCATGTTTCCACTCTTGGATACTCCTGCCGAGAATCAGTGTAAAAAAGGGATAGGAAATGAGAAATGAAAAGTAAAAATGCAATATTTGTTGAATGGTTGCTTACCAAGGTTTCTTTTTTCCAAATCATTTTGCAATCTTATGTAAAAAACAATGACTTCCATATAAAATATCACATTGAATTATATGAGATCAGTGTGAGCTGAAGGCAGGGCCATTGAATGTAGGAAATGGGATTTATACTGATGCTTGAAAGATAGAGTGGTATATGGACATAGAGAGAAAAGGAAAAGGAATTGGTGAACAAAGTTTGGATATTGTGGGGAAGATACCAGAATAGTAAATGCCCACTGTGAATTTATTAAGAAAAGAATAGACTTTAGCCAGAGAATGTTTGGAAGTTATTTTTAAGTCCTGGTACTTATTAAAAACTGCCTAGAAAGATAAATGTAATTAATACATTTCAGGAAGTTGGGCCATTGATTTCCATTAAAGACTTAAAAACTGTCAGGCATTTAAGTACAGCATTTGACCTGATCAAGGACAATTGTCGGCTATTACTTCTGAAGAGTTAATTAAAAAATAAAATTGAACTATTTTCACATTTGTATTTTAATGACATGCTATTGGTTAGAATTAACTTAATAATGTAGTTGCCATGAATTATTTATTTCTAAGATCTTTTTCCCATGACTTTTGAAATCGAAGTACAACAAAAGTTAATGTGGACATAATTCTAGTTGATATGATACAGTGGCTTGGTGTAAGTGAAACATATAAAAACCTAAACAGTATTTTATTGTGGTAATTGCGTTGTTTTCATAAAGACTTCTCAGCATTGCAGAACAGGGGAAGAAAGATTCCTATCCCCACCAAGGAGAATCAGATTTTCTCAATATCGTGGCTGACAATATTCCTTATTTTTTGGCAATGTACCTTTCCAGTCTCACACCAAACATTTGGGAATCACCTTTGACTTCTTTCTGTCTCTCATATCTTACATCGGATACACCTTGAAATCTTATCATCACCACCTCCAGAATATATCCAGAGCCTTATCATTTCTCACCACTGTAGGCCAAGCTATCATCAGTCCACGTAGGGATCAATGAAATAACCTTGTAAGCGTACTGCTTCCTTCCACCTTGGTCTCTCTGCATGCACTCTCAATACAGCCATCAGTTATATTGTTACCACTTCATTCAATTGACATCTTTGTTCTGATCAAAGTCCCCCAGTATCTTCTCACCTTACTCAAAGACTGAAACCTTTATAAGGGCTTATATTACATGCTTCAGCCCCCTATCACACATGCTCCTCCCCTAATATACCTTGGACTTTACCTCCTCCATATTTCCAGCTCAGACACTGCTTCAGCACCATTAGCCTCTCAAGCAAACCCCTGCACTAGCTCTTTTCTCTGTTGTAATACTCGCCTTCCAAGTATTTACCTAGCTCACCTCCCCAAGGTCTCTGGTCATGTATCATTATGGGGAAGGCTTTCTCTGACCACTGTATACAAAATGCCACGCCCCTTACCCTGACACTCCTCGTCATCCTTTCCCTGTGTGGTAGATTGCACTGTTGTCTTCCGTTCTTTACTCCTTCCCTTAATAGAGTAATGCATTTTTGCCTTTGCCATATGACATTGCGGTGCCACCTACTATGAAATGACTGTACCCCTCACATCTCAATTGATCTTGGGCTTATCCACGTGGCATGATTTTTCTAATAGACTGTGGGCCTCAAAAAGAATTTTGCAATTTCTTCTTGAAGTCTAAGACGCCATATGACTTTCCCTTCACCGCCTTGTGTTCCTATCATTCCACACGAGGAGAACATTTACTAGTAGCACCGGTGGCTTCTAGTATAAAGAGGATAAACACAGTGGAGCAGAGCTCAGTCTGAAAGCAGCCTGAGGTCTCTCGCTCTGGCCAACCACAAGCCACTGTGCAAGAGAAAACAATGTTTGTTGCTATGAGCCACTGAAATTTGGAGATATGCAGCCTTACCATCACATCAACAACTATTTATCCTGGTTTGTTTATTGCTTTTGGAATACCTGTGATGTACTATAGGTAGTTACTTCTTTTTGTTTATTGTTGTATCCACTGTTGATTTCTTGCTTTATCACCAACACCTAAAACAGCACCAAGGGCATAAGAGGAACTAAATAAATATTTGTTGAATACTTGAACAACTAAATGGACAAAGAAAAAATAAAAACGTGACATTTAAAGAAAACCAGGGAAATAAAAACTCCACCATTTTGGGACTCTAAAAACAATGATTTTATGTGTGATTTTTTTTATGATTAGATAGTTTTTGCAATGAGCATCCTAACCTTGTCCGAGCTTTCTTTACCCGTGATGGCTGCCCACCCACAGGAAGCCCGATTCTCCCACTTCAACAACACAGCCATCTAGGGAATGAATCTTTGGCACATTTTCTTTCTCCTGTTACTGGGCCTGAAACACAGTTCCATGGAATCTTTGCACCTTACCTGGGTGGAAGGGTAAGCATGCAGCAAGGCTCTGGGGTGCAGCGGGAGTGAGGACAGTGTGGGGTCAGATGTGGTAAGGATTGGGCATGGAGGTAGACAAACAGACAAGAAAGAGGTAGTATGTTTTTAACATCATAGCTTAAACATGGGGACCAAATATTATCGAGACCGAAATATTCCTGGTAATAAAATGACTGGTTCAAAGTGACCCAGTAACAGTAACCTTGCTATAGAAGAAATTAAAGAAGGCTCAGAAAAGACGACTGGCAAATCAGCTGTCACACAGCCAGCCAGTGGCAAAGACAGACCCGAAATCTATTCTCCTGACTTTGGACCTAGGCTTTCAACAAGAACAGCCATTCAGGGATCCCTCTCTGTTGGCTTCCAGCTTCTCCCAAGTCTGCCCCTCATAGCTCTGGGCTCCTCCTGTAGGTCTGGCTGTGGCTTTGCATCCTTATTTTTATTAATGCCACAGCTTGATAGGGAACATGTTTTAGATACCTTCAACAAGGCAGGAGGTTTGCATATATTATTATTTTATATTTGCAACAATCCCAGGAACTCTAGATGTCATTACTCCATTTTGCAAATGAAGATGTTAACGGTCAGAGAGGTTCAGTAAACTGGCCAAAAGGATATAGATAATAAATGGCAGAGCTTGAACTTAAGCTCTGCTTAAGACTTTATGTTATGGGCCAGGCGCGGTGGCTCACACTTGTAATCCCAGCACTTTGGGAGGCCGAGACGGGCGGATCACGAGGTCAGGAGATCGAGACCATCCTGGCTAACATGGTGAAACCCCGTCTCTACTAAAAAATACAAAAAACTAGCCAGGCGAGGTGGCGGGCGCCTGTAGTCCCAGCTACTCGGGAGGCTGAGGCAGGAGAATGACCTAAAACCTGGGAGGCGGAGCTTGCAGTGAGCTGAGATCCGGCCACTGCACTCCAGGCTGGGTGACAGAGCAAGACTCCGTCTCAAAAAAAAAAAAAAGGACTTTATGTTATGATCATTTTCCTAATCCACGTCTCTCTGCTGGCATCCCTCTGAATGCCCTGACTTCAGTGCCTAACGGGCTTTTCCCCACTGAATTTGCTTGTGGCATTCATGCCCTGTGCTTTCTTACACAGTACTCTCCAAATCTCGGCCTTCATGACTCACAACAGTCAGCTGGCTTAGCCCAGAGCCTCTGTGGGGAGGGAGGGTTTTCAGTTATTCCCTCTGTCCCTGCATCACATATAAGTAGACTTTCCCCTTAACATTTTTCATTTCAGAATGGGCACCTCCCCTTCTTTTGCAACACGGGGCCCCACGAGACTCCTCGAGCCCTATATCCATTCACAGATATTTTGCTGAGCACACTCTATCCTCTTGATTTTCCAAGGAAGCCTGGATCCATTTGTGCTCACGCTTGTCATGTGCCATGCACACTGAGCATCTTTGCTTAGTTTCTTTGAGGGTGTTTTATGTGAGAAAACAGCTTTTCTCCAAGGTCTCTCGGATCGCAGTAACAAACAGTTACAGAAAAAGTGCTGTTAGCTGAGGTAGGCTGCAGGGTGAAGTGATCCACACCACAGGCAGGCAGCAAGGATGGGCATTGTCTGTAGATAATTTAAAAAGGAAATACTGACCTGAAATTCACCTACTTGTCATTGCTGTGCTTCACCAATTATAAACAATGTCAAAGAAAAATATTTCTCCTCAAAAAATCTTTTTTTGGTCTAACTTCCAGGGAATGTTGAAACTGCTGTTGAGTTCTGATATTACATTTCTCCGTGTAAAATGAGCACATTTTTATTACCTATCCTAGAATAAACATGGTGTTCTACATGCAAATTACTTTAAGAACTCCCAATCATACTGTTGGCCCCTGACAAAATCAGACTCAGCTACAGGTGTTTGTTTGGAGGGTCAGTTGGTAAGGAGTTAGAATCATTTGAGCTCACTTAGAGGACAATGCATCATAGTTCATGTCTCCAGAGCCCATAGGACCACATTATTCTCATGTCTAAACAGCAGTCAAAATAAACCAGATAATGTATTAACTGTAAAGAGGAACAAACCGAATATGAGTGACTTCCATTCTATCATTCTTTGTGACCATTTCAAATGTTAATCTCTGTCTAAAATGTAAGCCAGTAAAGCAGAATGCAAACTTCAAGGTGTAGTATTTTTATTTGGTAAGTGAAAACCTTTATTCTACATGCAAATATTTTACTTAAATATTATCCTTAAAGGTATGATTTTTTTAGTTGTTGTTTTCAAACTAAACAATGAATAGGAAAAAAATGATCATTCCTGGTAATTGAAGGATTATTACTGAAAAGAATGTTGCAGCATCTCCTCCTCTGCACCGCCAGTGCTCACTTTATTCACAACCCTCCTACCGCCAAGAGACAAACCTTGTTCAGTGTGGAGGCAATTTCACATCTCAGTGTTCCAAACAGACAGTCACGGCATTCATAAATCCGGCGAGCACCGTTGCTACGGCAGGCTGGAAGATAAAAGGCAAGAAGCCCAGAGAGACTGTGGAACATAAATGCCTGTTAGCGATGGCAGTGATTTTATTCATAACATCTTACAAATGTTAATTAAGCCATAACATCCAGCGAAAGGAGTAGAAATAATTATTATCCATTTCATGCAGCAGTGAAGTGATTCTCTGAGGTCATGGATTCGTTACCGTCTCTTACACCTTCGATATGAATGTCCCTTTGTCCCTGTGAGTGGTGGAAAGAATGCGATGTGTGGTCACACACAAAAGCCAAAAGCAAGATTCAAATCCAGACTCTACTCTTATTCATTCACCGAATATAAGTTTTTATGTATTTAAGTTTTCTGATTTTATCATCTTCATTCTTTCAATGGAAATAGCTGCCTAATTCATAAGCCGCTTAAAGGGATTGAATTGTAAAAGATGGCATGCCTGTTACGTGATACATGAACCCAGCAAATACCACTTTATGTAGAAAGTGCCTTAAAGACTTCCTCTTTGAATAGTTCTCTCCTCATATCAATGTCTGAAGATAAGATGGAAGAAAATAGGTTTTTAATCTATATTTGAAAATGTATAGAGCTACCGAAAATATAGTTTTTCTCACTTCATTAATTTAGTCTGGCATGTTTCTTCTGTGTTTGTTCAGTGAGAACAGAAACATAACCATGAAATTGTTCACCAAGGATGGGATTTGTGAGGGCTATATTCATGCACAAAAAAATAAAAATAAGAGGAGACAAGGTCCCAATGCCATGTTCACATCAATCCATCTTCATAGGGTGGCAGAATTTTATGACAGTACACAAAGATTTAGGCATATATACTCATAATTCATTTATTTGAAAATTAAGTAACTTTGACTCCAAACACAAGTCAGAGAGGATGTTGCTGTCAGCATTTAAAGAGGTCCTGCTCTCTATACAACATCCTAACCCAGCAATGCTCAACCTAGACTTATCTATTAGAAACACCTGCTAAGATTTTAAAAACGTTGATAACTCAGTCAAATTTCAGGCCTACCAGCGTTAGTATCTCCATGCTTTGGATCTACAAATTATATCTGTATTTTTGAAGTAACACAGGTTTTAAGACTATAGTCCTAATCAGATAGACACTGATGGTACTGAGTTTCACCACACCCTCCTGCTCCTGCTCCAGTTGTAAACTGTTCATATGCCTTGCTTCCCTCCACACGTAATTTCAGGCAATTTTAAGGAAACATAAAAAAGTGGAATAAAAGGTCAAGGACTGAGAAAGTTCCAACAAATATGCAGATTAATGTAAAAGCAAAAACTTTTTCAGAGTTTCCTGGAAGCCACAGCAAAAATATTTTTTGAAAACTTTCAAATTGATCTATAAAGAAAATCCACATGAAAATCATAACAGTGTTTGTGTGTGTGTGTGTCAAATGAAAAGCTAATTATAAAATTAATATGGAAAGATAAAGGTTCAAGAACATCCAAGATGCTTTTGAAGAACAAATCAGGAGGACTTGCTTCTCTGGGTATCAAGACTTAGGACAGAATACTATTGGAACAAGCTACAGAGCCCTAGAAATGAGCCCATGAATATGTATTTGTTGAGGTGTTTGTTTGTTTGTTTACAGATATGACGTTATATAGTAGTGGGGGAAAATTTGACACACTATCAGATAATTTGTACTCTTTAAATTTAGAAGTAAAAGGGGAACCTAGATGAAAAGCAAACACACAATTTGAATATGGACTTACACAAGAGAATGTCCAAATGGCCAATAAACATACAAAACGATAACCAATTGTCTTGTTTTTCTAAGACCACCAGAGCAAGCACAAAAGAACCAGCG
>NC_045444.1:4717930-4723399 GCF_002776525.5 Piliocolobus tephrosceles | reverse complement strand
CCGTGAGAGTGAGCGAAGCGGGTCTCAGGTCCTGGTCCGTCCGCGGCATGGAACGAGGAGGAGGAGGCTCCCCGGACCCTGGGGGCCCTGAGGAGGGGTCTCCTCCCGGGTTTCGGCACCATCTGTCTTGTTTTTCTAAGACCACCAGAGCGAGCACAAAAGAACCAGCAGGTAGGCAAGTGTAGGAGCAAAACTGCTGGTTTATTTTAGTAACCTAAGGTGTGGAGAAGAAGTCTGTCGGCCTCCGGCAAAGAAGGCCGGCAGAGTTCCCCTCCCCCAAGCTCTCGGACGGAGTTCCGACATCCCGACAGGACTGGGAAGCTGGGAAGTCCGCGGGCTGTGAGAAGGCCGCGTGGCTCAATGGTGGAGAGCGGCTTTTCTAGGAGTGGAAGGGCAATAGGTGGGGCATGGGCGTGTCAGGGGCGTTCCGCAGGTGCGACCAGGTAAATCTTGGTCTCTTCAGATTGACGTCACCTGGCGCATGCCCAGTTGGTCTGCACCCTCCCTGGGCGCCGGGTGCATTTTCGCGCGCGCGGGAAGAGTTGGGAGGGGGGGATGAAGAACCCGGAAGTGCACCATCTTGCCTCCATTCGTCCAAACACCAATCTCATTAGCCATCAGGAAAATGAAATTAAAACTACACACTCATCAAAATGGCTAAAGTTAAAAGGTTCAATAGTAACAAGTGTTACCAAGGATGTAGAATAAAGTTCACTCCAACATGCTCATAGTGGAAATGCTATATATAGATATATATATATATTTGATATATATTTGCAATTTATATAGGATATATATTTATATATGATATGATCATATGTATTTATATATGATATGATGCCTTTGGAAAACTGTTTGCATTGTCTCATAATATTGATGGTAAGTGTACCAAAACCCCAATCATTCCTTTCCTAAATATACCACTACAGAGAGACAGATATGTAATCCAAGAGAAGTGAAGATGAATGCTTTTAGTAGCATTTACTGAAGTATCAGAAGTTAATAATAATCTGCATCTTCAACAACATTAGAATGGATAAAATATTATGGTATAATCACATAAGGAGGAGATTGACAACTTTGTTTTCTGAAAGGACTAGATAATAAATACTTTTGGCTTTCTGAGCCATATGTTCTCTGTCACAAGGACTCAACTTGGTCATTTTAGCAAAAAAAAAAAAAAAAAAGGCTATAAATAATTTTTTAATAAAAAAATTATGTCTGTGTCCTAACAAGACTTTGTTTTCAAAAACATGTGGTGAGTTGAACTTGACTCCCAGACCATAGTTTGCTGATATCTGGTAGGATGGACTGTTATACAGCAATAAAACAAACTGTACTTATAAAAACAGAAGGAGCATGAGAGGAACTTTGGGTGCTGGTAAATCTCTTGATCTGGATTATCTTTAACATGGTGTTTATATGATAACAACTTGCTAATTTGTGTCCTTATTTTATGCACTCTTCTGTATTTGTATTAACATCTTAAAAATTTACTCAAGTTCTTGCATTAAATTTCCTCCCACCCCTTCTGCTCTAAGCACAACTTTGATAATCATTTTTTTTGAATTGTAAGACTTAGCTACTTTTAAAACGCAAATCAGTAAGTGTGCTGAAAACACAAACTGACAATTCTGAGTTCCAGATCCCAAAATAGGTAGAGGTAACTGGGAGTTTATGTTCTTACTACAACGGAGGCAAAAAACAAGAAAGAAAAAAAAAAAAGAAAAAAAAAAGTCTTCCCATGAATAAAGGAGAATAGGAGAATACAACTAGGCCTAAAGACGGGCTAGAATATGTTTCTCACCTATGTAAAAGTGGTCAAGAAAATAGTGACCACTGTCACGGTTTTGCTTTATGTCAACCTATACAACTGGGATGGTGGGAGTGACCAGAGACAGCCTGATAATCAGGACCTTGCCAAAGCACCCCCAGGATCAGTGAGTAAGCTCTGATAGCACTGAGGACAAAAGCTACTCTGTCCATTCTTTGGAATATGTCTGGGTAGATGCAGTCATTAAACCAATACACACAAAGGGAGCAGAACACAAAGGGAACCCGGGAGAAAAGAATTACTATCCTCAAAGGGAACATGCAGGCTGAAATCCCAAGTCCCCTAGATTGAAGTAGGCTAAGTAAAAGAGCAAACTAATGTAAACAGTCAGAAAATTAATTTAACTACCAAAATAATCAGAAAGGAATGATTGCATGTTTAAAAACTCTCAAAAGTTAAAGAAATTAACATTATTTTAACCAAACGAATTTAAAAACAAAAATAGATTTGTATGAAGAGGAAGGAGGAAAATTAAAGAGAATCATCCATTCATTGAGTATTTATTGAACATTACTATGTACCAGGTGCTATTATAGTTGCTAGAAAGAAACATGAACAAAACACAGAAGTCACTACTGACTTGTAGTGAGGGAGAAAATCAAGAGGGAAGGCAAGCAAAAGAGAGGGAGAGGGAGTGGGGACAGAAAGAAATTAAGAACAAACATTTCAGATAGTAATATAAGCTATGAGAAGAAATGAAGCAAAAAACAAAAAAAAATGAGAGATGGGTAAAACATATTTATCAGAAAAGGTGGTAAGAAAAGATCTCTTTTTGCTGCGTGAGAAGTAACCAGAACAAAGAAAGAGAGCCATTCAAATAAAACTCTGGAGTAGGGAAACATGACCGTTGAAACCAAAGTCTTCAAAAGTGTAACATCTACAGTATATTAATACTGTTTTAGAATATAGTGCTGACCACTATACAGAAAGCTAAAAGGATGAGAAAAATGTAAAAGACATTTTAAAACATGAAAGATAGATTAAGAAGCTTTGATATTTGCTTCATAAGAATTCCCAAAGTAGATAATGATGAGAACGGAAAAAAAAAAAAAAATTCAAAAAGGTTTTTGATGAGAACTTTCTATAATTTATAAGAACCATGGTTTTCAGATTGAAAAGACATTAAATATTAAAAAGGATAAATCCAAATAAACCTACAGTAAGTATATAGTAATAAAACTAAAGAACATAAAACATTTAATGTTCTAAAGCAAAAAATAAAAAACAGGTTACTTACTAGCAAATGGCAATTAGAGTGTCTTATTATCAAGACAAGCAGATGTTTTATCACCAATAACAAATGCCAGACAAAAAAGGAATAATAGAATGAAAGTGCTTAGGGAAGATAACTGTCAATCCAGAATTATACATCAAGGCAAACAATCATTCAATTGTAAGGACAAAATAAAAAACTTTACATAAAAACCACTAAGTTGAACTTACAGACTTTGTAACTAAAAGAATGAGTATGAAAAAAATTAGAAAGAAGCAAATTTAACCCAGAGGATGGGTTGGTAAGAAAGACAGAGAGCATCTATTGGTAAAAATAATTTTTCTAAACTAAAAAAGTTTACACACAAATACTCTGCATAGTGGTGACATGATAAAGTTTCAATGAGAGTTGATACATGCTAAGGTACAGAATGGTACTTACTATACAGTTTTAGATATTGTAAAACATGGGGTCAATACTCATGTCTTACAAGGACAATAAAGATGGATTTCAAAATTATGTAATCCATTTTTGTAATCCATTTTTGAAAAATTGTTTAATAGATTACTTTACACCTTCTGAATTAGAGTACTGATATAGTAGGTTTGATGAAACCATGTCATTTTTTTCCTAGTTGCCAGAGTTCTTTTTATTTCTTTTCTGTTATCTGTTAGATTGAAAAAATATATATATTTTTCTCCCATATATTTTCCCTTCTATTGGTTTGGAAGTTTTTCCTGAATTCACTCGGCTTAATGTCTCTTATTTTCCCACACAGTCACATACTCACATAAAGAGGTGCAAAATTAAGTGATTTAACATTTCCTTTCTCATAAAGAAACCGGTAGCTTGAAAAAAGAGAAAAAAAGTAGCTAAAACTACAAAATACATGATAAAATGTGATAGCCGGGAGCGGAGGCTCATGCCTGTAATCCCAGCACTTTGGAAGTCCAAGACGGGCAAATCATGAGGTCAGGAGATCGACACCATCCTGGTTAAACTCTGTCTCTACTAAAACTACAAAAAATTAGCCAGGCATGGTTGGCGCACACCTGTAATCCCAGCTACTTGGGAGGCTGAGGCAAGACAATCACTTCAACCAAGGAGGCAGAAGTTACAGTGAGCGGAGATCACACCACCGCACTCCAGCCTGGGCGACAGAGCAAGACTCCTTTAAAAAAAAAAAAAGAAAAGAAAAGATAAAATGTGATTTTTTAAAAAAAGAATTCAGTTCACTAGAAGTCACAGAAGCCTGGAGGTTGAACAGTACACTCTGGAGCTAGCAGATGCACTGAGAACCAATGATTCATGGTGATCCAGAGTCTTGAGATTTAACAGTACAGGAGAGAAGGCATCAGGCTTCTCCAAGGTGGGAGGTAAGTTAGAACAGATATGAGAGAGTCAATTACAGCACCCAAAGTGGTAGAGAGGAATAAATATTCTCCCCAAAAAATCCATAACCTCAGTTCTTCACATTTTTTAAATTGAGGTTCACATTAATTGGGTTTTCCCCAATCTTTCAAAATTTGCATGAAAATAAGCCATTATTCGTGAGAGTCAGCAGAAATTAAAAAACAACAGGATTAGACTTCCAAAGACTTTAGGTACTGAAAATAGCATACACAGAAAATATACTTTGTGTGTTTAACCCTTTTCTTACTTAGGAAAAAAAAGGCAACTCACTGCCAGTGCTCACTTAATTTTATATAAACACACTCTTTGAGGCTGAAGCAAATCTGATTTTTAATATGAAATTAAATATAAAACTATTATTTGAGTTATTTCTAAACAGAAGTAACATCAGAATCATCAGAATCATCTGAATCATCAATCATATATTTTGAAAAGATTGGATTTATTAATTCGGCAATGGAGAATTACTATATTTCATAAATAGAAATAACCACTACTAAAAGCAGAATGCTATAAATAGAATGGTATCTTTTGTTTCCAAAGTAGATATACTAGAGTGGTGCAAAAATTAATAATAAAAGCAAGAGATTTTGTGGCAAAGTTATCTCAGGGTAAATGCTGCGGCCGCAAGTACTGCTGGCGAGTATTCTTGGGACACATGGGAAAAGGGTAACGGGATAAAGCAGAAAATCGAAAGCATAGGAAGGGAAAACAGCTATATAATGACCAAGTTTACTTTTTAAAGAATCAAACAGAGTTTATAGACATTAAAAATATCTCCCTTTATATCAAAAACCCAATAAATATATTAAAGGACAGATTAAACATAGTTGAGCAGAAAAATAGTTAAATTAAAAAACATAGCTAAACGAAAAAGTAGCTCGGCAAGATGGCCGAATAGGAGCAGCTTCAGTCTCCAACTCCCAGCGCGAGCGACACAGAAGACCGGCGATTTCTGCATTTTCAACTGAGGTACTGGGGTCATCTCACTCGGGAGTGCCGGACAATC
>NC_045444.1:4680932-4712930 GCF_002776525.5 Piliocolobus tephrosceles | reverse complement strand
CCTTTGTAGGGACATGGATGCAGCTGGAAACCATCATTCTTAGCAAATCATCACAAGAAGAGAAAACCAAACACCGCATGTTCTCACTCATAGGTGGGAACTGAACAATGAGCTCACTTGGACTCGGGAAGGGGAACATCACACACTGGGGCCTATCATGGGGAGGGGGGAGGGGGGAGGGATTGCATTGGGGCGTTATACCTGATATAAATGATGAATTGATGGGTGCTGACGAGTTGATGGGTGCAGCACACCACCATGGCACATGTATACATATGTAACCTGCACGTTATGCACATGTACCCTAGAACTTAAAGTATAATAAAAAAAAAAAAAAAAAAAGAAAAAATAGAAAAAAAATGGCGAAATGCAGAACTGAGAGAAAAAGGAGTAAAAGTGAAATTGAGATAAATGGAAAATAAAGTCAGAAGTTCTAATGTGCATTGACTCAGATTTCCTGATGCAGAACATAAAGAGAAAGAGAACATAGGAACTTAGGCAATAATGAAGGCCATATATGAAACATCCGTAGCTAACATAATTAATGACTGAAAGCATTTCTTCTAAGATCAAGAACAAGACAAGGACGCCTGTTTTTGCTACTTCTATTCAACATAGTACCAGGAATCCTTGTTGCAAAATTAGGCAAGAAAAAGAAACAAAGGCATTCAAATAGGAAAAAAAAGGAAGAAAAATAACCCTGTATTCACAGATGACATGATGTTATATGCAGTCAATCCTAAAATTACATGTACAGACACACATACACATGTACACACACATACACACACAAACATATACACATGTTAGAAGGAATAAATGAACTCAGCAAAATTTCAGGGTATAAAAACAACACACAAAATCTACTTGTATTTCCATAAACTAACAATGAACACTTCTTTGTCTCTTCTTATAGTTTTTATCTTTAAATCTGTTTTGTCTGATATCAGTATAGATACTTCTACTTATTTTCTTTCTTTTTTTTTTTTTTTTTTTTTTTTTTTGCTTCTATTGGCATGGAGTATCTTTTGCTATTCCTTTATATTTAGTCTATATATGCCTTTAGGTGAAACTCGTTTCTTGTAGGCAACAGATCATACAGTCTTGTTTTTTCTTTTCTTTTCTTTTCTTTTTTTTTGTTGTTGTTTGTTTGTTTTAATCCATTCAGCCACCCTATAATTTTTGAATGGATAGTTAAGTCGATTTACATTCAAAGTTACTACTGAAAAGTAAGGGCTTATTCCTTCCATTTTGTTGTTTTCTGGTTATTTTGTGGTCCTCTCTTTCTTTTTTCCTTCTTTCCCTCCTTCCTGTTAGTAAAGGTAATTTTCTCTGGTGGTATGATTTAATTTATTGCTTTCTATATTTGTGTATTTGTTGTATGTTATTTGATTTGAGGTTAACAAGAGGCTTGCAAATATTATTCTGCAACTCATTATTTTAAGCTGACAACTTAACCCTGATTATAGAAACAAACAAACACGAACAAAAGTATTGAAACTCTATACTTTAACTGTGTCACTTGGCTTATTAACTTTTTGTTGCTTCTACTTATATCTTATTGTACTGTCTGTGTCTTGAAAGGTTCTTGAAAGAATAACAACCTTTTAGTCTAAAAGTCTTTTAGACTAAAAGACTAAAACTGGTTCATCTTTTAGTCTTTTTACTTAAGAAAACTTTGTTTACACACCATAGTTACACTGTTATAACATTCTGTTTTTCTTTGCACTTACTATTATGAGTCAGGATTTCTTGTACCTTCAGATGGTTTCTTATTGCTCAATAATGTCCTTTTTTTTCTGATTGAAGTACTCGCTTCAGCATTTCTTGCAGAACATGTCTAGTGTTGATGAAATCCCTCAGCTTTTGTTTGTCTGGGAAAGTATTTCTCCTTTACATTTGAAGAATGTTTTTACCAGATATACTACTCTAGGGTAAAAGATTTTTGTTGTTGTTTTTCCTTCAGCACTTTAAATATGTCACGTTGCTCTTCTGGCCTGTAAAGTTTAAATTGAAAAGTCTGATGCCAGATGTATTGGTGCTCCATTGTATGTTATTTGTTTCTTTTTTCTGGATGCTTTTAGTATTATTTCTTTATCCTTGGACTTTGGGAGTTTGATTATTAAATGACTTGAGATAGTCTTCTTTGGAATAAGTCTGCTTGTTGTTCTATAACTTTCTTATACTTAGATATTGATATCTTCTTTAGGTTTGGGAAATTGTCTGATATTATCTTCGAATAAATTTTCTACCTCTATCTCTCTCTCTACCTTCTCTATGAGGCCAGTAACTCTTAGATTTGCCAATTTGAGGCTATTTTCAGATCTTGTAGGCATGCTTTATTCTTTTTTCTTTTGTCTTCTCTATGTATTTTTAAATTACCTGCCTTTAGGCTCGCAATCTTTCCTTCCTTCCTTCCTTCCTTCCTTCCTTTCTCCCTTCCTTCCTTCCTTCCTTCCTTCCTTCCTTCCTTCCTTCCTTCCTTCCCTCCCTCCCTCCCTCCCTCCCTCCCTCCTTTCTTTCTTTCTTTCTTTCTTTCTTTCTTTCTTTCTTTCTTTCTTTCTTTCTTTCTTTCTTTCTTTCTTTCTCTTTCTTTCTCAATTAGTTCTACTGGTAAGACATTCTGATGCATTCTCCAGTATGCCAATTGGATTTTTTCAGCTCCATAATTTCTGCCTAATTCTTCTTATTTTAATATCATTGCTAAATATATCTGATGGAATTCTGGATTTTTTTCTCTGCGTTATCCTGGATTTTTTTTTTTTTTTTTTTTTTAGTTTTCTCAACACTATTTTGACTCCTGTGTCTGAAAGGTCACGTATCTGTCTTTCTCCATTATAGGTTGCTGACGACTTATTTAGTTCATTTGGTAAGGTCATGTTTTCCTAGATGGTCTTTATGCTTAGGGATGTTTATTGGTGTCTCATCATTGAAGAGTTAGGTATTGTAGTCTTCAATGTCTGGGCTTTATTATACCTGTTCTTCTTGGGAAGGCTTTCCAGATAGAAAAAAAAAATTGAATATTGTGATCTAAGTTATTTCTGCATTAGGGAGCACCCCAAGCCCAGTAATGCTGTGGTTCTTGCAGATTCATAGAGGTAGCACCTTGGTGGTCTTGGATAAAATTCTCTAGATTACCAGGCAAAGACACTGGTTCTCTTACTTTTTTTCCAAACAAATGGAGTCTCCTTCTCTCTGCTGGGCTATCTGGAGCTGAGGATAAAGTGACAGAGGCACCCCTGTGGCTACCACCAGTGGGACTGTGCTGGGTCAGACCAGAGGCCAGCACAGCGCTGGGTCTTGCCCAAAGCCCACTCTTACCACTGCTTCACTATTACCTGTGTTCACTCATGGCCCTAGAGCTCTATAGATAGCAGGTGACAAAGCCAGCCAGGCTTGTGTCTTTCCCCTTGGGCTGGCAAGTTCCCCCAGGCACTGAGTGAGGTCGAGAGATTTCATCCGGCAGCCAGAGACTGGAGTTAAGAACCTTAGAAATCTACCTGGTGTTCTGTTCTACTGCAACTGAACTACACTGAAACCATGAGACACAGCTCTTTTTATTATTCCTTTCTATTTCCATAGGCAGAGGGGGCTCATCCCATGGCCGCCACCACCGCAGGCCCATGTGGAGTATTGCCAGGCTACCGCTGATGTTCACTTAAGGCTCCATGGCTCTTAAGTGAACTGCCATGGTAGTGATGCTGGCAGCCCTGGAACTCACCCTTCAGGGAAGTGGGCTCCCCCCTCACCCAGGCTGGGTCCAGTAATGCTGTACAAAAGTCAAGATCCAGAGCTGGAAATCCTAGGAGCCCATTTGTTGCATTACCCCACTGTGGCTGAGCTTGTACCTAAGGTGCAAGATAAAGTCCTCTTTACTTTTCCCTCTGCTTTTCTTAAGGACAAGAAGTTTCTCACCACAGTCATCACAGCTGAGAATATGCTATGTGTCATCTGAAGCCAGCATGTCTCAGCATGTCTCAGTCTTACCCAAGGTCATAGCATACTAACTGGGTATTGTTGCTGGTTATTCAGGGCTCACGGGCTCTTCCATCATCAGGAGATGGATCTTTCTAGTACTGGGTCCTTCCCTTTAAGGTATCAGGTTCCCTTCTGGCCCAGGGTGTGCCTATAAATGTCATTAAGGAGTTAGGGCCTGGAATGGAGGCTTAATAACTCTTCCCTATGTCTACCCTACTGTGATTAAGCTGGTATCCAAGACGCAAGACAAGGTTCTCTTTACTCTTCCCTCTCCTCTCCTGAAGTGAAAGGAAGGAGTCTTTTTGGAGCTGTGAGCTGTGCTGCCTGAGGCTGGGGGAGGGATGGAACAAGTACTCCCTTAGCTGCCCTGGTTGGTATCTCAGTAGGTCACGAGGTCCTGAAGCCCACTGGCTTAGAGCACAGCTCAGGACTAGGACTGGCCTATGAGTTGCAGTTCTTGTGGCCTACAGTGCCTTTCACGTTTATTTAGGGACCCAGAACACTTTAGCCTCCTACGGTGAGGCTTGCCAGAACTCAAATTCTGGCAAGAATTGTCCACTCTCTAGAATGGACAATTTTCATCTTTTTATGGCTGATCTAAATGCTCCCTCTGTGCACAGGTATTGGCTGAATTCAGCCCGGTTCTGCTTTCCACCATGACAGGGCAACACTGAGGTCAATGCAGAGTTTCACAATCACTACACTCTCCCTCTCCCAAGCACAAATATTATTTCTCTTGATGCTACACAACTTCCATTAGGGGATGGGGCAGGGATGACATTGGCAGTTCAAGACTGTTTTTCCTAGTCTCTTCAATGCCTCTTTCAGTGATGTGAAGTTAAAATCAGATACCGTGAGCACTGACCTGATTTTTGGTTCTTGAGAAGGGGGGATTTTTTAAAATGTAGATAGTTGTTACATTTGGTGTTCCTGCAGAAGGGACTATTGGTAGAGCCTTTTATTCAACTCTCTTGCTCCACCCCCTCGTTATCAAATATTGATTCTGTCATTTATTAGCTGCATTGGCTTAAAAGCATATGCAATCTCTTTGATTGTAAGCTACATTCTACAAAAAATAATACATAATAGTAATTTTAGTACATTACTATCAACTTTGCTATGTGATTAATAAATTAGAAGGCAAGTAAAAGAACCTCCTTAGTCTGGCATTGTAAGCACCACATAAACATGGATTATTTTTTCTCTTGTTCTTCTTAATGTAGTTTGTGATGCACATGTGTGTTCATGTGTATGTGTGTGTGTTCACATGTGCACATGTGTGTGTTTGTATTTGTATGTGAGAGCTGGGTTTTTTATACTTAGAAGGTGGAAAGAGAGAACTGTACATCACAGGAGGATAGTATTTTGTTGTTGCTGTTTAAATATATAAAGTGCACTAAATTATGTCTTATAAACTTTTTGCTTTTTGAACTTTGTTTGTTGATTTCTTCCAAGCTGTATGCATCATGATTAGAGTCCTAATGGTTCTAAACAGTTCTCTAATAGTAAAGAAAAAAAATGTCTTAAAGTTGTAAGAAACTGTTGCTAAATTGACTACCTAGCAAATCCCACCCTCTTTTTAACTTTCCAAGATATATGACACACATGAAATTAGCTTGAAAAGTAAAAGAGTCTCCTCACCGTGGCTCATCGTGAGGAGTTTGACCTTGACACTCAACTCCCTCTGATTAAATGTCTGCTCTGAATAATGAACCTTTCAAGAACTAAGCCTCCTTGAATATGGGACACTAATATTGCACCATTCTTTTCTTCCCATGCAGACCACCCTGAATCTCAAGGTGAATTTTTCAGGGCAGCATAACCCATCCTAAATGGTTATAAGAATGGTGTGGACCCAAACCTGTTGCCTGGTCTCAGAGAAGAGTCAGAAAGAGTTGATAGTTTTCAAGCCTCTGGCAGCAGCAGCTCTGCTCTCTCTGCCTTGTTTCCTCTGTGGACTTCTTGCCCTGGATGAAAAATGCCTTTCTGGGTCCACTCAATACTCAGTTCTCTCAAAGGAGCTCAAAGGCCCCTGAATCTTGACATGATCTGGAAGAGACCAAAGACTCATCCTAGTCTAGGCCTTTAGAAACCTGAGTAAAGCATTAGGAGCTAACTCAAAACTCAGAGAAAATTTAAAAATGCAAATGTGTGCCATGAGTATAAACCTATCTTCATCACTACACCTAATAAACGTTTCCATTCCTACATTTAATGAATATATTCCATGTAGCCTGTGTTATGCTAGAAACTGAGATGACAGAAGTAAAATCAAACATGCCCTGTCTCATGAAGCTAAAATAAAATGCGGATGAGGGTGCAGGCAGTTACCTTTTTCACAACTGCTGACGTTTGACCAAATGCAGTGTGTATTTCACTAGGACTTAACTTTTAGTTCACTCAGACCAGGCTCAACCAATCAAACTTGCCTCCCTGAGACTTGCATCACAGTCTGTGATCCTGAGAAACAGGCAGAGTGGAAGCAATAGCTCTGAAAGCCCAGATGCAAGAGCTTATGGTTTTCTATGGTAATATCCAGTCTCCAGGCTTGAAGCTACAACATCGTCTGTTCATCAGTAGTGACGGCAGAGTCTTCCCTTGCTGGCTCTGTAGTATTTACTGGCAATGGATCTATATTCCTGCCTCATATCTAAACCTGGTTTTCTAGCATTCTCTACAATTTTATGAACTACTCAATACCCTTTCAGTGATTTGATTTTAGTTTAAACAAACTGTGGTCAGTTTTTTTTTTTATTGCTTCCTATTTCTGTTATTTCTTCCTATTAAGACGCTAGCTGATAAAAACACTATGTGTATGTGTGCCTGTGTGTGTGTGTGTGTGTTTAGGTATACAACTGTATTTGCCTGTTTTCACATTGCTGATAAAGACATACTCAAGACCGGGGAGAAAAAGAAGTTTAATTGAACTTACAGTTCCACGTGGCTGGGGAGGCCTCAGAATCATGGCGACAGCAAGAGAAAAAATAGGAAGATGCAGAAGCAGAACCCCCTGTTAAAACCATCAGATCTCCTGAGACTGATTCACTAGCACAAGAACAGTATGGGGGAAACC
Source organism: Piliocolobus tephrosceles (assembly GCF_002776525.5). Classification (NCBI taxonomy): domain Eukaryota; kingdom Metazoa; phylum Chordata; class Mammalia; order Primates; family Cercopithecidae; genus Piliocolobus; species Piliocolobus tephrosceles. The sequence continues at coordinate 4,705,879 of NC_045444.1, read as the reverse complement.
GCCCCCATGATTCAATTATCTCCCACCAGATCCCTCCCACAACATGTGGAAATTATGAGAGTACAAATCGAGATGAGATTGGGGTGGGGACACAGACGCAAATCATATCAATGAATCTATAAAAAAGTTTTAAATCATAAAAATGCTGAAATGACAAGGATCTACTAGAATATAAACTTCATAAAAGCAGGACTTTCTGTTAATTTTTCTGTTTTACCAGGAATTTAATAAATATTTGTGCAGTGAATGTATGAATGAGTGAATGAATGGATATTTGTCAGTGGAATATCTGGATGCACAAAGTTTGGGTAAACCTTTTAACCAATTGGTGGATTTGGACCCAAGAAAAATTTCCACGTAAACTCTTCATATTTTAAATAACTCTGTGGCTGCCTACTTTCAAATTTCCCAGAAATATGCAAACGCTTGATATTGTGAAGTCCGAGTTGCAGAATCATGCTAACATCTCATAATGCCTGAGGGAAAGACTAATCTCCTCAACTCTGCACAACCAGTCCTCTAAAGAAGTCTTCTTGGGGGCAGTGGCTCAAGCCTGTAATCCCAGCACTTTGGGAGGCCGAGACAGGAGGATCATGAGGTCAGGAGATCCAGACCATGCTGGCTAACACGGTGAAACCCCGTCTCTACTAAAAAATACAAAAAAAACTAGCCGGGCGAGGTGGCGGGCGCCTGTAGTCCCAGCTACTCAGGAGGCTGAGGCAGGAGAATGGTGTAAACCTGGGAGGCGGAGCTTGCAGGGAGCTGAGATCCGGCCACTGCACTCCAGCCTGGGCAACAGAGCGAGACTCCATCTCAAAAAAAAAAAAAAAAAAGAAGTCTTCTTTTCTCTGTGGGACAAATACAAACCTCAAGGCAAAATCTAACAGAATCCTCTGTGTTTATTTCTGAAATAGAATGCTGTGGGTTTGACTGCAAGGGAAAAAGGAACAGATTTCTGCTAAATAATTTGACATACCCTCAATGTTGCCATTTTGTTCCATGTTCCTTATTCACATAATGCAGAGGTGTAGGAACACACAGGGCTGTGCATCAATTTCATCACTTGTGTTTTGCACACATTATGCTGGGAAAGAGAGCTAAACAAAAGCTAAACTCTGGCTCTGCAGCCTGCTTGCTTATAGCATGACAGCACCCATTGCAGGCTGTCACCTGCCAAGCACCCGCCTGCACGTCCAAGCAGCAGATGTTAAGTGAACATCCCCACCAGTAAAAAGGCATCTATCAACTTGCTTCCCAGTCAGTTGGCATCAGTTACTGAGGACTTTATGCACTTCTGAATAATAATAGTAGAAGTAGCTGGCAAGTCTGAATGTAGAAGAAAAATCTACAGTTTTCTTTTATAAAATAAAAGCTGGCCTATTATTTCAGCCAAAGTAACAATAACAGTACCCTGAAGATACCACCTTTGGCAATCAAATTCATTCTACAGGCATAACAGCTGAAATCTATTTTTCCTTCTGATTCTCATTAGTTTAGTACTGGAATATGCACTTTTATCTGTTATTTTACCTAAATTTGAATACAATAGAGGAAAGTCTCCTTAACAGGAGAGAAACTCATTCCACAAAAATAATTTCCTAAAGTCATTTATTCTGAAAAGAGTAATTTAAAATACACACATACACACACATACTCTGCCTTATTTATTTCACCCTGTAATTATATTTTTAGATGATTGCCTGTGTATTTTCTCACTTTAAAATGAAAATTAAAGGTCTGATGACTTGGGTTGATTTAATTTGCCCAGACAGAGGAACTCCCACCCCAGTTCTACGATAGAGAATTTGTTACTGTGTCATTACTCAATGTATAGAATTATAGGATGCTAGTATCACTTGTTTTTTTTATCATGGTTTATTTCAGTTTTGTTTTATTTTGTTTTCTGTGTTTTTTTGAGACTGAGTCTCACTCTGTCACCCAGGTTGGAGTGCAGTGGCGTGATCTCGGCTCACTGCATCCTCTGCCTACTGGGTTCAAGAGATTCTCCTGTCTCAGCCTCCCAAGTAGCTGAGATTACAGGTGCCTGCCACCACACTTGGCTAATTTTTTGTATTTTTAGTAGAGATGGGGTTTCACCATGTTGGTCAGGCTGGTCTTGAACTCCCGACCTCAAATGATCCACCCACCTTGACCTCCCGAAGTTCAGGAATTACAGGTGTGAGTCACCGTGCCTGGGCTATTTGTTTTTAAATCTCCCATTATGTAGTTATATGAATGATCTGGGGAGAACAAAACGTCATTTGAATGTACTGCTTTGGCCAGATCATGCACTGTCTTTCTGTGTGTTTAACCAAATGTGAACAAAAAATAGAAATAAACTTACAACTATTCAGGGCCAGAAAGAATTGAAGCTACCATTTAGCTCAATACTGTTTTTACATATGGGGAAACTGATACTCAAAATTCTCTTATCAAGCATCTCCAAAGTCACGTTGTTAAGCAGAAGGAAAGCCTGGCTGGCTCCCGGTTTCTCTACCTGGTTCAAGGCTCTTTCCAGATTTATTGACTTTCAGTTCCATTAGCTGCTTTTTATCATGATCTTTGTGCAGATGATGAGCCTTGGGAGAGGTGTAAATTCTCTAAGGGCATTTTAATAAATACATGCAGAATGACGAACAGGAACTGAAACTGCTTACCTATGTACATTTATACAACCTTGAACTGCATCCACCTTTCACTTGGTATGAAGCGAGGGTATCTCACCAATAGAATCTTCATTTTAATGGAGGTTACACACATGTCCTACTCTTTTACCAAACAGAGCTCCTACCATTTTGTTAGACACATGTATTATTTTGTGGTATAAAATGTCTATTCCAGCATTTCCTGATGTCCAGATTTCTCTTTCACAATTCCTTTTCCCAAATTCTATCTGCTAGGATTTTATTTATCTTTTAGGATAAAATCAACTGATGCCTTTTCATGGTATTCTAAGTGGTCCTCTCTCTCCTTCTAAATCTTCATATTTTACTTAGAATTAGAGCTATATACTAGCATGCATCTTACTTGTGTAATGTTCAAAGCATCTAAGCCAGGCGCAGTGGCTCATGCCTGTAATCTGAGCACTTTGGGAGGCCGAGGCAGGCAGATCATGAGGTCAGGAGATCAAGACCATCCTGGCCAACGAGATACCCCTTCTCTACTAAAAATACAAAAATTAGCCAGGTATGATGGCATGTGCCTGTAGTCCCAGCTACTTGGGAGGCTGAGGCAGAAGAATCACTTGAACCCAGGAGGCAGAGTTTGTAGTGAGCTGAGATTCTGCCACTACACTCCAGCCTGGGGGACAGAGAGAGACTCTGTCTCAAAAAAAAAAAAAAAAAAATGAAAAAACATCTAGCATTTACTTAACAAAAATTTGTTAAATCCAATTCAGTTTCTCACACAGTGATAGCCAATAAACATTAAAAAATGTTGCATGGATGAATGAATAACTGAATTGCTCTATAAATCTATCTGGGACTGTCTACTGAAAAGCAGTTTCTACAACCCTAGCTTCTCTCTAGATTGCTACATTGACACTCTATGCCCTGGTTCCTACAGCATTCTCAGCAGCAGATGTGATCAATGCCATAGGATCAACACTGCATAAAAATTGGCCTCTGGGGCCGGGTGCAGTGGCTCACGCCTGTAATGCCTGCTCTTTGGAAAGCCGAGGTGGGTAGACCCCCTGAGGTCAGGAGTTGGAGACCAGCCTGGCCAATATGGTGAAACCCCATCTCCACTAAAAACACAAAAATTATCTGGGTATGGTGGCAGACACCTCTAGTCCCAGCTACTCAGGAGGCTGAGGCAAGATAATTGCTTGAACCCAGGAGGCAGAGATTGCAGTGAGTCAAGAAAGCACCACTGCACTCCAGAGTGGGTGAAAAATTGGCCTCCAGAACCCTCTGATTACTCTGTCTCCAAAATGAACTTTACAGCCCAATTTATCTTGTTTTCAACTTCCTACATATTTTTAATCTCTTTGATTTTTAATGCTGCTCCCTTATTCTCTCATTCCTTAGGCCCTTTCGTCTTTCTTTAAACCTAATACTTAATCTTCCTTCTCCAAATCTTTGTAGAGCTCTCCATCCTTGAATATGCTGTGCTTTTTACTTGACTTCTTTATAGTTTCGACAGACAGCAAATATTTCTTCACATGCAACAGGTAATGAAATAAACTCAATTTCTTCTCAGAAAAATCACCATTCTTCTGATTTTCCAATATTTGTCCAGCTCTTATACAAGCAATGATACTTTTTTTACCCAACAGTATTTACAACACTTTGCACCAGAATTGTGTTTCTTCCCATACTCGCAGTCATCATTCCCTTGGCTATTGCTGATTCTTCCTCTGTTTCAGGCACTGCACTACTTTCTTGGAGGTACCTACATGAATGAGACATAGTTCCTTCCTCCAAGGGCCTCACCGTGTAAAATGGATAGTATGCATATGAAGACATAATGATTACAGTGTGAAGAGCACTTGATCATGGAAACCACCAAGACTCTGGAAGCATCAAGCTGAGTGTCAGTGTCAAAGTTGCATGGTATCAGAGAAAGCTTTCTTCAGCAGGTTGTGCTTGAATAAATTTCATACAAGAGTTGCAATTGGTTATAGAAGCTGTTACAGGGTAAAACAGGCTTCATACATCATTGAATCTTCTCAGATCATGCAACACAAATGTCAAATTTAAAAATGATTGCATTATGACTCTATATATGTTCTTAATCTTCCATTTCTATAATATTTCAAATATGAATTTGCAACTCACATTTCTATAATATTTCTGCAGTAGTATTTCTGTAGTATTATATAATACTTCTATAATATGTATTGCTGTGATAGTCTCTCTGTCTTCAGCATCTTCTCCTATCCCCATCCTACAGTCATTCTCTAGGTTTACATCTGATTAATCTCACCAAAGCATTACTTTTTAAGTATGGATCCCCAAGGCCTATTCAATAAGCTCCAAACTCCACAACCAAACATTCCATGCCCCGATACTGAGACCCCAATCTATTTTCCAAACATTACTTTTCTGTGCAAACTATTTGCAGTAGTCAATTTAGTCTATACCTTTCCTCTGAGATACATTATTCAGTTCTTCAGAGAGTTCAAAACTTCTTTAAGGGGTTTATAAAGCAAAGCAATAGACCAGAATAAGAAGAAACAGTGGGTTCCCAGGTAGATGTTCAGGAATGCAAGGACCAAAATGTTACTGGAATAAGTGAGACAGGAAAAAAAAAAAAGAAAATGTCAGTCAAAGGTGTTCTTTGTCTACTCGAATTACATAGAACCCTTGAGTTTCCAAAACTGACAAGGACAAGTTTTTGCAAAATTTTCAGCACTTTTAACTTACTTTTTTTCAAAATACTGCAAAAAAATTTTTTTTCTTTTAATATTTGTAGCTCTACTCCCTCTGTCTGAAAGAGTGAAGGCAGCAGGAAAACACAAGTATAATAGAGGAACTGTATGCCAACTATTTTCAACCATGCCAGGAGTCATTAAAATTGAAATCAGGGGCTTCAAGTGTTATCAGCTTTGGTGATTCATTCTATCTGAATGCCTGCTTTTGTTTCTCTGCTCCTAATGATCTCTCTATTCTGTTTCCTGCATCTTCACCTCTGTGACTGCTGGCATCTGAAAAAACCTAATTTTTTTTGTTGGTTGTAGCAACTCATTTGCAAATGTGGATCTTTAGCATTTATTTATTTATTTATGTATTTATTGAGATGAAGTTTCACTCTTGTCATCCAGGCTGGAGTGCAATGGTGTGATCTCGGCTCACTGCAACCTCCACCTCCTGGGTTCAAGCTATTTTCCTGCCTCAGCCTCCCAAGTAGCTAGGATTACAGGCACCTACCACCATGCCTGGCTAATTTTTTTTGTATTTTTAGTAGAGATGGGTTTTCGCCATGTTGGCCAGGCTGGTCTCGAACTCCTGACCTCAGGTGATCCACCCGCTTCGGCCTCCCAAAGTGGTGGATTTACAGGTATGAGCCACCGCACCCGGCCAACTTTAGCCTTTATTAATCCCCTCTACTTCTGTAGTTCTGTAGTTGCATAGTCTGTAATCTGTCTCCTCATTCTCTGGCTTTCGGTATGGTGTAATCTTGTTAAAATTGTTGGATGGAAATTGGTGATACATTTTGTAGATCACCGAATTCAATAAATGTTTAGTACATGCAAACACACACATACAAGCACACACACACATGCACTCACAAAAAGCAAATTTCTTTCTAGACAGAATTTTACAGCTGTTATGGAGTAGTGGTATTTAGTATATGAGCTGTTATTGCATAGTGGTGTTCAGCATATGAGCTGTTATGGAGTAGTGGTGTTTAGTATGTACCACAACAAAATATGACTATAGGAGACCAGAATATGCCACCCCAAAATACGCCTCTTTAGCATAAGGATGATTTTGAGCTGATTAATTTGAGCAACAGCAAAGACAAAAGAAGCTCTGAAAACAGTAGAAGTTGTCCTTTCACAAGAGCAATTTATATCTATAAAGGAAGCATCCATTTGTAAGAATGTCTTCTTCTCTGTAGCAGGAATGGAAGGATGACTCTCAGTCACTAGAAACTCACATCTGTAGAGAAGACATGGACCAATCTGCATAACAAATCTTATCCTGCTTCCTGTGCTTCTATGGGTCATCTTCCCATTACTGTTTCTTACCCAAACACTCCTATTGTTTCAGCTGAAGATGGCATTTAAGCCTAAATTTAAGCCACTTCTTTGAGATTTACTCATTTTCCCTGGATATCTTCTTTGTATACATAAGGTATACATGTTATTAAACTTCTGTTTGTTTTTCTCTTGTGAATCTTTCTTTTGTTACAGGGATTCGTCCCAACTAAGAACTCTGAAGGGTAACGAATGCCAACATAAAACAGTCAAAAGGCTCAGCAACCGGTTAGAAGAGTTTACTCAAGGCACAAAGGTAGGGCAGCTGTCCAGGGAGCAGAATTACACCAAAGAATGATGATCAGTGCTCCTTGTGAGGGGAAAAATGAGGATTGTTTCTATAAGCAGAAATGGAGGGACTGAACAGAACTGTAACATTTTCCATGCAAAGGCTAACATGCAGATAAAAGATTTGATTGGCTACTATTGATTACACTCTAAAAGGTTTGCTTAACATTCTCTCATAAAGGGTAATAGTCACAAGGGTCTCTATCTTCATGTCATCTAGTCGAGGTTTGAGCGAAGAACAGGGAGTCTGGTCAAGGTATAATGTCTTCACGCAAAGTTCAGTAAGCAGTAGTTACACACCAGAGAAGAAAAACAGCTGTGTTACACGAGTCCATTTTCAGGATTTGCCTTTCCCCCTTTGGCATAGTAAATTTGGAAGGTCCTGAGGTTTTATTCTCCTGTCACAGGAGAAAATTATTTTTCCTCCTGTACAAGAGACAATAGAGCAGGCAGCAGGTCCCAAACACTGTCCTTCCTTGGGTCCCCACTACACTCAATATTTATAGCATTCAGACACTGTATTATGCTTATCTCTACTTTTCACCTCCTCCTCCCCTTGAGGGCTCCAGGAAGGTAGGGAATGTAGCCTTCGTTTCTGAATCTCCATACCAGCCTACTTGTAGCATGTCACAAATGTTCAAAATCTGTGGGTTCACTGAGTCAAGGGCTATTTTTTAGAATTGGGAACTAGACATGATTTCATGCTTAAACCTTTGTCTAAAGTAGAGATTCTAAGTTCTTGTTTTATAATATATCTTTCTCCACATTCTTTAGGAATTTGAATGGTATTTATGAGAAATTCTAAAATAATTTCTAAATTATTTTATGATGTTTTGAGAAATTCTAAAATATTTCCAAATTAGAAATAAAAGACCTAGAATGAATTTAGTTTTATTTAGAAAAATATGTGCTTTTGCAGAAATGAATACCCAGAGGAAACAGGAGGAAAATGTCAACGTGGCCTTGCTCATCTGCAGTAGGTGTTACACACATGCGCACACACACACGTACACACACACGCACGCGCACACACACACGCACTCGTATGCACACACGTGGATACGCACACGCACGTGCACACACACGCACGCGCACACGCACGCACACACACGTGCATACGCACGTGCAGGTGCACACGCACACACACGCCCACACGCACGCACACGCGCGCGCACGCACACACGCACACACACCAGGCCACACACATCCTCCTCTGTTTCCTTGTAATCAGGGAAACTGTCTTCCATAGTGTGAGCATGGATTAGAGGAAAGCTCACTCAACAGTAGATTCATTTCCAGGACACAAAGATATTAAATATACTCAAGCTCACTAGTAATTAGAAAAATGCAAATCTTAGTAAAATTAAATACCATTTGTAATTTTCAGACTGACAAATTCAAAAACAAAATGAAGCATCTAGAGCTGATACGAATGAGAAGGCATGTATTGTGGATGAAAATGCGTTTTTGGAAGGCAATATGTATACACCCTTTAGTAACGACTTCAAACAGTCTTTCCCCAGAATGCATGCAAAGGCATAAAAGAATATACTGCAGGAGAGTTGGACTTAACCAAAATAACAAACAATGTCAAGTCTGCATGTATATCAGGAAAAGAATGTTTAAATTATTCATAATGCATCTGTGCAAAGAATACTATAAAACCAATAAACCGAATGAAAAGGCCATTATGTATTAATTTGTCCACATGTATTATGAAACAAAACTCATGACAGAACAGTATGTGTAGAATGATCTCTCTCTCTCTCTCTCGTTCTCTGTGTGTGTGTGTGTGTGTGTGTATTCCATTACATACATTTCTGGAGATGTATACATCCAACTTTTACCCTTGTATAAGTATTGCAATCTAGGTTTATAGTGGAGAGATGCAGTGTAGACACTTTTATGTATTTATGTGCTTAAAACCAATAAAAACGTGGAGGATAAATTTATGTAGACTTTTTAGATACACAAGTTTATACTGCTTTCTGAATGATAAAATTAATCCATTAATTAGTTGAAAATTGTGTTTTTTAAATTTTAATAAAAGCCTTCAAATAATCAAAGCATTCAAATAATAAAAGCCTTCAATGTTCAGGGCATTCACAAATTATATCCCCTTTTCTTAGTGCAAGTGTGGTTTAAAGCACCACTCCAGGGCCTTCAGACTTCCAGAACAGAGAGCCTTGGGAAGAGCACGCTGGGCTGCTGGCTTCTGTTTCCAGCTTTTCTGTTTCTACAGCTGTAATTTAGCCTCAGCTATAACTCCAGGGCACGAGGAAATCATAGCCATTTAGCATTCTCCCTAGGGGCTTATTAGCTGGTTCTAAGTGCCACAAGATGGAGAGATATATACATCTTAATCTCTCACAGTCTTGGCAACTACTACTGATGATGCAGGCTACAAATATTTTAATTATGCATAATTCCTCCAAGAAATGATATTTAGTTTATTGTGAAGTTCTGATGGCTATAACCTTAAATGAGGATAATTCTATAAGTTCTACCAAGAATTCAGACAACGTATATGTGCAAAAAGCCAGAGTTTAAAGACAAAAACCTATGGTTTAGGTACTTCAAATATATCATATATATGTGTAATATTCCTTATCCCAACTTCACAAATGAGGTGTGCAATTTGTTTTTCTAAGACCAGCCGAGCGGGCACAAAAAAACCAGCGAGTAGGCAAGGGTAACAGCAAAACTGCAAGTTTATTTTTGGTAACCTAAGGTGTGGGGAAGCGGTCTGGCCTCCGGCAAAGAAGGCCGACAGAGTCCCCCGGTGGGGCTCTCGGACAGAGTTCCAGCAGTCCCGACATCCCCACAGGAGTGGGGCTCCGAAGTCTGCGTGGCTCACTGGCCCAGAGCGGCTTTTCTAGGAGTGGGAGGGCAATAGGCGGGGCACGGGCGTGTGGGGGGGCGTTCGCAGGTGCGACCAGGTAAATCTTGGTCTCTTCGGATTGACGTCACCTGGCGCATGCCCAGTTGGTCTGCACCCTCCCGGGGCGCAGGCTGCATTTTCGCGCGCGGGGGAAAAGCTGGTGAAAAAGAACCCGGAAGTGCACCATCCTGCCTCGTTCCTCCAAACTGTGAGTTCCCATTATACAGAAAGGAAAACTGAGGTTGAGCAGGATTAAGTAACTGTCTCAAAGTTATACAGTTGATAAATGGGTATACCAGGATTAGGATCTAGTTTTGTCTGGCTCCCAAACTTACAGTTTCTTCTGGAACATGTTCCCCTCCAAAACATTCAGCTTTAGTGAAGAAGGTATTGGGGATCAGAAACCTATACCCCAAAATATGGTGCTTTGACTGGCTAAACTGAAGAGGAAGCTTCTGAAGGTCTCTGTGACCTTCCCCAGCTCCACCTTCTCTCTTCCAAAGCACAGGATAAAATCGTTCTCTAAAGTTTCCTAATCTGCCCAAGGTCTAGACCACCAAAAAGAAGAAAATAGTGACTTCTGGTCCCTTCCCTGAGTTTTCATTAACTGAATCTCATATCACAAGAAGAAAAACTGAAGCTTGTCAATGCAGCTGGGCCAACTTTTGTCACAAACTATTGTGTGTGCCCCACAGACTTTGTCCCAGGCCACTGTATGTTTTTCAAATCCATTGATAATCCTGAAGATAATTTACTAACTCCTCAAAATCATCCACACTTCCCCATCTGCCTTTCTCCTAGGAAGAGGGTACATAAGGACCTGTACCTCATTGGGTAGTGGGGTAATCACTCGGGGATTTCCCCCTTGTGCATGTTAGTACATTTGTATGCCTTTTCTCCTATGAATCTGCCTTTTGTCAGTTGATTTTCAGTGAACATTCAGAGGACGAGTGGGCAGTTTTCCCTTTGCCTCTACAGAAATTAATGAACTTTGCATTTTACTTCCAGGCATGACTTTTATAACCACCAACTTTAATTTCAGTCATCTGTGTGGTTGCTAATTGGGAAGAACCCATCCATCCCAATAATATTAGGCTGGGTTGATTCTCAAAATTGATGTTATCCTATAAGACCCAGAGGTTCCCCTAATATTTAGAATCCCAACTATCAGGCATTATCGAAGTGGAGAAAACACCAATAAATGAGAATGTAATTACTACAACCTCAACTAACCAAAGACACTTGCTAAAATGCAATTTGGAGGTAAACCAAAAATTACCTTCATCTGGACACAGAAACCCACCTTTCAGAGGTTAGTGCAAGTCCATGGAACCCCCTCATCCCCTGTATATTTTTTACTTTCCTGCAATCCAAGCCAGTGACCCTGTTTGGGCAGATGGAGTTGTAGCACAGTTTGTGCATTGGCAACAACTGAGGTTAGATCTCGAAGACCTGGCGTGGAACCCAGTCCTCTTATTTCTCTTCAGTGTTACAATGGCTAGATGACTCAGACGTTTTTAGCTAATGCTGCCACAAAGAGTTTGCCGAGGATTAGAGATGTTTACTGTAAATTCCTCCCACCGTGTATTTATTCACAAATGAACTCAAAAAAATCATTCATCAACAGTTCTGAGTGCCTCCAGTGCCTGACATACGCCTAAAGAAGTTGATTCCTGGATTACTATCTAGAAGGTGGGGGGTGGGTTTGGAAAGGCATACAGGAGAATAGGTAATTGCAAATACGTTTGGCCTAAACTATCTGATCATTAGATAATAGCTATTGTGACTTTCTTTTTTTTTTTTTCCCATGTAAATGCATTTTATTTTTTTTCTTTTATTTTTTTTTTATTATACTTTAAGTTCTAGGGTACATGTGCGTAACGTGCAGGTTTGTTACATATGTATACCTGTGCCATGTTGGTGTGCTGCACCCATCAACTCGTCAGCACCCATCAATTCATCATTTATATCAGGTATAACTCCCCAATGCAATCCCTCCCCCCTCCCCCCTCCCCATGATAGGCCCCAGTGTGTGATGTTCCCCTTCCCGAGTCCAAGTGAACTCATTGTTCAGTTCCCACCTATGAGTGAGAACATGCGGTGTTTGGTTTTCTCTTCTTGTGATAGTTTGCTAAGAATGATGGTTTCCAGCTGCATCCATGTCCCTACAAAGGACACAAAGTCATCCTTTTTTATGGCTGCATAGTATTCCATGGTGTATATGTGCCACATTTTCTTAATCCAGTCTGTCACTGATGGACATTTGGGTTGATTCCAAGTCTTTGCTATTGTGAATAGTGCCGCAATAAACAAACATACGTGTGCATGTGTCTTTGTAGTAGCATAATTTATAATCCTTTGGGTATATACCCAGTAGTGGGATGGCTGGGTCATATGGTACATCTAGTTCTAGATCCTTGAGGAATTGCCATACTGTTTTCCATAATGGTTGAACTAGTTTACAATCCCACCAACAGTGTAAAAGTGTTCCTATTTCTCCACATCCTCTCCAGCACCTGTTGTTTCCTGATTTTTTAATGATTGCTGTTCTAACTGGTGTGAGATGGTATCTCATTGTGGTTTTGATTTGCATTTCTCTGATGGCGTGTCACACAAAATCCCTAGCAAGACAAATAATGATCTAATCATAATAGTACGTTATATTTATCTGTAAGGTGGGGCCTAGAGGCAGCACGGGCTTGATTCAAACATTGTAACAAGATTTTCAAAGCAGAAATGTCTACAATTTATAATTTATATGTAATCCTTGTACATATTTATGAGGCATAAAGCGATGTTTCAATACATATATAAATTGTGTAATGTTCAAATCAGGGTAATCAGCACATCCATTGCCTCGAACATTTATCTTTTCTTTGTGAGGAAGACATTCAAAACCTCTCTTTTAGCTATTATTATAAATGTGGTTTAGCTTAAAGCTTTAACTAAGAAGTTCAGCTACATATGGCCCTCATTCATATTCACCAAGATGTTACCAGAATGATTTTTCTGATTTTGGTTAAAAAGCAATTGAAGAAAAATTGGCCTCAATGATGTGGGAGCACTTTTCTTAAAAGTAGATCCAATCTCCATTCTGCACAAAATACATGCTATGTTTGCAATATTCCTTCGTCTATACTGGGTTTATATAAAAAGTAAACAAGATATTTTACAATCCATATTTAGTGATGTGCTTACACAATTAGAGACTTTTATGAATCATCTTCATTATGCATTTAAACAGTTCGTAAAAGTTATGAGTCCAATGTATTTACCCCTTTTTGTTGTTGTAAACCTTTAACTATAATGGCAGTGAGAACAAAGAAACCAAAATGTGCATATTCTAGAAGCTCCACACCAACCCTTGCTTCAATTATGCATGAATTAACAGAAATGAATTTGCAGCGTTTTATTTCTTGGTGTAATGGAGCTCAAGTATTTCATAAAGTGTAACCATACAGCAAATTCTGAGCTCGTTTTAGAATAATTAGCACATTGATGTTACTTGTGTAGTTAAAAGAAAATGTTAAAATTTTCCCATTGTAAGCAGTTTTTGAAGGCTCACTCTGTTCTCTAAAGTGAGCAATCTTTCATTCTGAAGAAAGCTAGAAGCTCCATCTTCCCTGCATTTCATCTTCTTCCTCTTATACCTCGATTAAACTACTAGTGCTTATTCAGACAAGTCTTAATTACAGGCCTCAAGCAAGTGAAAGAGCCTCTGTAGATTAAGTCGGTAATTTTTTTTAAATGATGCATTTACCTCAAGTTACTCCTGTTCAGTCCTTTGAATAATTAAAGCTCAGCTAAGGGAGATCTAAAATCTGTACCTTAAAATGTCTTCATTTAACATTCTCACCAAAATTTGACATCCTCATGTAGCTTTCCCCGGTCCTTTCCATAAAAGGAAAGTCCCTCTCTTGGGAGAAGGAAGAAACTACATTTACAGAGCTTCTACTATATGTCGGACACGCGACTGTGTGAAGTATGCTCCATTCCTATTTCTCTGACTGTAGCATAATTCTGGAGGTGACCATAGTCATTCCTGTTTTACAAATGAAGAGAGCAAGGCTCAAAATGTTAAGTAAGTTTCTCAAAGCCACAGAAGCCAATCAGGACAAAGGGAGGACTTAATTCAAATGAGTCAGTCAGGACTCTTCCTAACTCTAGAAAGTATTTCTGAGATAATGGAAAGCTTTTTTTGCTAGAAAACTGAGAGATGGCCAAGGGGAACTTGGCAAAACTATGGAAGTTTCTGTTGAGATTTGCACCATAAATGACTTGGATATGTTAGACACAGCTTCCCAGATAGGATTTTGATAGATGCAACTGTAGCAAACAAAGGAAAAAAAAAATGAATAAGAAATAATGTGATTGTTTTTAAATTCCACCAAGCACTTACTGAATGATTAGGACATGCTGAAAACTATGCTGGGCTTCAGGAAAAATACTTTCATATAATTGGATGGATTCTTTTCTTATAGAGTTAGAGTTAAACATGAGAACTAGATAAGCAAAGTTCATACTTTATAATCTAATGAGACAAGTATAACACCAGGATCTAGTGAGACAGATGCTAATGCCAGAACTTTTGTTCACAGATGTAATCCAAACGCCTAGTACCTGGCACAAAATAGGTGCTCAATAAATACAAACAAAAGAGAGCTGGGAATATCTAGGAGGAGGACTTCACACAAATTAAGTGGGGAGAGTGTATGAAGTATGAAGCATTCTGGTGGTGAGGGATAGTATGTGCAAAGGCTAGTAAGCAGTAAGTGAGTCTGGGCAGCTCCTTTTCTAGGAGAGAAAATGCTTGGAGTATAGGATACAGGGGCCAAGGACAGAGACTAGACAGCAATGCAGAAAATAGAGTGAAAACTACTTTTTGGAAAAGGATGTTCAGAGTTGGATGTGATCTGGATCAGATTGCTGTATCTTTGGTCCTGAGACAAATGCATTTGGATTAAAGCAAGACTTTCAAAGTACTTTTCCAAGGGTTCATTTCTTAAGTAATGAGAATATATTAAAATATATTGCCATATATTAAGAAATTGCCTTGGTATAATATATGAAGTGTGTGATATTGTAATATAATAAGAAACATATATTTAGTCCTTGTTCCAGGTTCCTGGCAAAGGCTTCTAAAATTCTTGTAACTTCGGTGGTGAGAGAAGCATCTGTTGTTATCCATAGTCAGTCCTTTCAACCGTACCTGAGCTTATGCTAAGGTGGTGACTCTCCATGGGCTCTAAATAGTTTTAAGCTGGGGGCTGGTGACCAAAGGAACCAATCCCATGAGTAGAGGGTTGGAACTTTCAACCTCACCCCGACCTCTGGGGTCAGAAAAGGAGCAGGAGAGATTGAATCAATCACCAACAGCCAATGATTGAATCAATCATGCCTATGTAATGAAACTGTAATAAAATCCCAAAACAGAGTTCAGAGTGCTTCCAATTTGGTGACCACATGGAGATGCCGGGTGGGTGGCACAGCTGGAGAGGGCCCGGAAGCTCCACACGTAACCCTCATACCTTGCCCTATGTGTCTCTTCCAGCGTTTTATGAGCTATATCCTTTATAACAATAAACTACTAGGAGTAAGGAAACTGTTCTCCTGAGTTCTGTAACTTGTTTTAGCAAATTGTAGAACCCAAGGAGGGGATTATGGGAAGTCCCAATTTATAGCCAGTCAGTCCGAAGTATGAGAAATCCCGGACCTGCAGGGGTCATCTCAAGTAGCAGCAGTCTTGTGGGACTGCTCCCTTCACCTTCTGGTTCTAAAGTTAGCATCAGAATTCCCTGAATTGTTGAACACCCGCTTGATGTCTGGAGAGTTGAAGAAGTGATTGTTAGTGTAGACAAAATCCACACATTTGCTGTCAGAAGTGTTTTGTGGGCAAAAAACAGATCATAATAGTATGGGGGGAAACAAAGGGTTTTTAAATTATTATTATTATTTACTATAGGGTAAGATGTTTTATAAATCCATTCAAAAGGAAATATCACATAAATGATTTTTAAGCTTATTTGACAACAAGTAACTTGGGAAACCAGGAAATCTAGAAAACATGAAGCACTTAACTAAAGGCACTGTATACGATCAGCTACAACTCTCAAATCTTGCTCCACTCATTAGTTTTGTCATTTGCTAGGTAGCTATGGAGCAGGCTTAGTATCTGCAATAGTTAGGTTAAACTCTGGATACACATATGTCCAATAATTGCATGTCTTTTTTTTTTTTTTTTTTCTTTCTTGTGACAGGAGTCTCTCTCTGTGGCCTAGGATGGAGTACAGCAGTGCCATATCAGCTTGCTGCAACCTCCATCTCCCAGGTGCCATGTTCAATCAATTCTCCCACCTCAGTCTCCAGTTGCTGGAACCATGGGCTTGCGCCACTACCCCCAGCCAATTTTTGTATTTTTAGTAGAGAGTTTTCATCATGTTGATCAGGCTGCTCTTGAATTCCTAGACTCTAGTGATCTGCCCACCTTGGTCTCCCAAGATGCTGGGACTACAGGCATGAACCATCACATCTGGCCATGAATTGCAGGTCTTTTCATTACCCCCTGCCATGTTGGCTAAATCTCTGTATCTTGGTTTGACCTTTAGATTTTCATTGCTCCAGTCCCACTGGTTTCAGATTGTTACTGAAAGTGGGTATTTGGCCAATCCTACCCCATATCACTGGAAACCCATCGCTCTACCTAATTCTAACAAAGCATCTTTCCAATGAGTGACACTTACTTCTATATGCCCTTGGGATGTACTTTTCACTAGAGATCCCTACCCCTGACTTATAGAAAACACTGTTACATTCAGTTTACTCTTGCTTTGAGTATCCTACAGAGTTGAACCTCCTTATGTATCAAATGGTTGTAAATCACAACTAAACTTACTATTTGCATTTGAATAATACTGTTTACGAAACCACTGGCCATCGGCTGGGTGTGGTGGCTCACACCTGTAATCCTAGCATTTGGGGAGGCCGAGGCAGGCAGATTACCCGAGACTGGGAGTTCAAGACCAACCTGGCCAACATGGTGGAAACTCTGCTCTACTAAAAATAAAATAAATAAATAAATATTAGCTGGGTGCAGTGGCATACGCCAGTAATCCCAGCTTCTGGGAAGGTTGAAGCAGGAGAATCGCTTGAACCAGGGAGGTGGAGGTTGCGGTGAGCAGAGATCACGCCACTGCACTCCAACCTGGGTTACAGAGTGAGACTTTGTCTCAAAACAAAACAAACAAAAAAACTACTGACCTTCCATCTTGAAGCCTAGCCCTTTGATAAGGTCAGAATCCTCAGCTCCAGACCTCCTGTTCTGGGCATATCCTCCCCTCTCCCTCTCTGCCACCATGTTGTCATAAGCTATCCTAATTGGAAGCTAAAACACCTTGGACAACCGATAAGAGAAAACGGCACAGATAGTTACTAACACAATATTTACCTTGGCACGTTTATTGACTATGATTTGTTTTGTTCCTTCTAGATCATTGCTAGTAGGTGGCTAACTTTCATATGAGGTGATGACAACCCCATTGTCTTCACATTCAAATTGCCTTTCCTTTACATGGGTGTCACTTTCCTTGGTCCTTCCATAGTAGCTGACATTGCTTCTTTCTTAAGTCACAGATGTTTATCTTCATCTCTTATCTTCCCAATTGAAAGTTCTTCATATTCCTTATTCATCAGATTTTTTTGAGCAGGTTTTAGATAAGCTTCAAGGCCACATTTTGGGCATCTGATAAAATTGTCCTCAGTGGCTGGGGCTTTTTGCTAAATTTCCATTAAGTGTCTTTTACATATTAAGGCTGAGGCTATTGCTAGAGTGTTGGCTTCTTTAGCCAAATTTAATTTAAAATCCATAGAGACACACTCATATATATACACATTCACATAGTTATTTATTACTATAATTCTCGTTGTTGGTCAAGTTTGGTTTTAGTGTCATTTTGTTTTACAAAATTGCCCAGGCCAAAATTGATAACAATAGCTTGTAGAATATTGTAACTGCAAGTAGCAAATCCCTTAATTTGTAGAACATTAAAATGATGTTATAGTAAGAAAACCATTAATTTCCACAAATTTAATCTATGATTATCCATACATTCTTCTACAATTTTGAAAAAAGTTATCAAAAGAAATAACAGCAAAATGTTCCCTAAATTATTAATATTAATAGTTCTGCAGAACTTCTATGCAGTACTCTGATCAAATGCTGAATTGCTGTGGCTAATATTCCAGGCCTAAGAAGGGCCTGCCACTCTGCCTGTGTATCTGAAGAGAGACACAGCTAGTGCCAATACGAATGTCGAGTCCATTTACAACCAAGCCAAGGATCATAAAGAAAAAGAGAAAGTTAGGTGACAATTCCAAGAAAGGCTACATTCAACTTGTTAAGTCTTCCACGAAAAGTTAAAAATTATGAGCCAGAGAGCCTAAGTTGCTTCCTAGCAAGCCTAAGTTGCTTCCTAGCAATTAAAATGCAGGGATCCCTCTTCTTCTTCTTTTTTTTTTAATTTTGAGATGGAGTCTCACTCTGTCATCCAGGTTGGAGTGCAGTGGCACAATCTCTGCTCACTGTTCGTAAGCTCAAGTGATTCTCCTGCCTCAGTCTCCCAAGTAGCTGTGATTACAAGTGTGTGCCACCACACCCAGCTAACTTTTGTATTTTTAGTAGAAACGGGGTTTCGGCATGTTGGCCAGACTGGTCTCGAACTTCTGTCCTCGAGTGAAGAGATGCCTCTTCTAATTATCTCCTCTCCATATGTAAGACCAATCTGATTCGCAATGCCCACTTTGAAGTGTTCACAGAATATAGAAGCAGGAATAGAGTAAGTTTGTGCGCAGGTACTAGCCAGCGGGTTCTGAATATCTCACAAGGAAAGAAACTCTGTGGATACCAATAAAGTACCATGATTGTTTTGGCAGATATTATGTCGATAGTTTGAGTTATCCAGTGTGGCTATAACTAGTGTTATTATCAAAGACAATCGACCTGTGGGTAAGACAAGGTCTGTTCATAATCTTAGACAAAGCAAATTATGACTTAGTCTTGGCTTGAACAGAAAAATTGGGGGAAGACAGGAGAGATGCTCTTGGAGACCTTGAACTCCCAAGGCAACCTTTCATTCCTTAGAGTCCCACATGGAGAGGCCAAAGTTGGGGTTCAACTCAAAAGGGCAGAGCTTTCGGGAACATATGTGGCCACTGCAGATTCTGTTTTCTCAGCCAGTGCTGTGGAGCATCAAATCAAAATCCTGTTATAGCAGGAACATTTGAGATTGAAATAATCTTTTTATGTCATTGGTGATGTAGATAAGATAAAATAAAACCAGAGGAATAAGAACAATTAACAAATAGAAAAAAAAATGATGGAGGAGAAGGTGGTCACAGCTTCTCTCTGGTCCTCTAAAGATGTAGATTGAGATGTGCCAAAAGCAGAGACAGCACAAGACTAAAGGCCTTGTCCTTCTTCACAATTTAGGGGAAAATCACATGGCAAAGATCAGTCTAGGGAAGGTCTGCAGCAGCAGGAAGGGGCTAAGTTGCTCTTGGGCATCTCATAGGGTTAGGAAAATCCTTCAGTGAAACAAAAGACACTGGATGGGAGAATTACCCCAACTCAGTTAAGGGAATAGTTCCTCCAGACAATTTGTCTGGAATGCTAGACATTCTTGTGGGAGAAAATGCTAAGTAGAAGAGACTCAACTTTCTTACTCCATTCTAATTCGCTCCATTCTAATTTCTTTATGTAAATGTGTAAGAATCTGTTACTGATTTTTGTTTGTAACAGCAGTGTGGATTTAAGTAATGTAAACTGGATTCTGGAAACATATTGCTAGAGATAAAATACTTTCCTTGCTGAGAATTTCAAGACATGTTTATATGTCTTTTTGATTCACTAGAATTTTAGAAAAGTGGAACACCTGTGTGGCAAGGCCTCAGATCTACTTTGGACATATGAAAGAGCTATTCTTATTCCAAAGAGGAATGGCTCAGACCCCATTAAGCCACTGGGTGCAATGTCTCTTGCTTAACCAAGCAGCAGTCTATGGAGGAAGTATTTAAGCTCTCTGAACCTCGAAGCTATAAATTCTGTGATTTCATTTTTTTATGTGAGACACATTGTAGTATAAAATTTGTTTCTTTAAATGCACGATCCAGTAGGTTTTAGTACATTCATAGAGTTGTGCAACCACCACCCCTGTGTAATTCCAGAGCATTTTCATGTCCTGGAAAGGAATCCCATACCCCTGAGCACTCACTCCTAAGTGCTCACTCCCTTGCCTCTGGCACCCACTGATTTGCCTTATAAGTCTATGAATTTGCCTTTTCTGGACATTTTATATAAACAGAATCATAGAGTATGTGGTCTTTTGCATATGACTTCTTCTACTTAGCATGTTTTCAAGATTCACCCATTGTACTCATTTGCTTAAGCTGCCACAACAGAGTACTGAAGACTGGATGACCTAAACAACAGAAATTTGTCTTCTCACCGTTTTGGAGGCTGTTAGTCTAAGAGGAAGGTGTCAGCAGTGCTGTTTCTCCTGAGGCCTCTCTCCTAGGCTTGGAGATATCCATCTTTTTCTAGTCTCCATACATCGTCTTCTCTCTGTGTGTTTCTGTTCTCTTCTTCTTATAAAGATTCAAGTAATACTGGATTAGTGTCCACACAACCTCATTTTAACTTAATTACCTCCTTAAAAATCCCTATTTCCAAATACAGTCACATTCTGAGGTACTGGAGTTAGAATTTTAGCATATGAATTTGGGGAGAACACAATTCTGTCCATAATACTTCACCCTCTGCCACTCTACAAATTAATTGTCTTCTCATATGCAAAATACTTTCACACCATCCCAACAGCCCCAAAAGCCAACTCATTCCAACATCAAATCTCAGTCCAAAATCTCATATAAATACTGTCTAAATGAAGTGTGAATGAGATTTGAGGCATGATTCCTGGGGCAAAATTGCTCTCCAGCTGTAATCCTGTGAAATTGATGAGTTATCTGCTTCTAAAATACAATAGTAGGTGTATTCGTTTGCTAGGAGTATCATAACAAAATACCACAGACTGGGTGACTTAAATAAAAGAAATTTATTTTCTTTTTAGTTCTTGAGGCTAGAAGTCCAAGATTGAGGTGTCAGCAGATTTGGTTTCTTCTGAGGTCTCTTGCCTTGGCTTGCAGGTGGCCGCCTTCTTGTTGTGTTCTTATATGGTCTTTTCTCTGAGCTTGCACATCTCTGGTATTTTCCTGTGTATCCAAGCTTCTTGGGTTTGTTTGTTTGTTTGTTTTTTCCAGAGTCTTGCTATGTCACCAGGCTGGAGTGCAGTGGCACAATCTCGGCTCACTGCAACCTCTGACTCCCTGGTTCAAGCGATTCTCCTGCCTCAGCCTCCCGATTAGTTGGGATTACAGGCAAGCGCCACCATGCCCAACTAATTTTTGCATTTTCGGTAGAGATGGGGTTTCACTATGTTGGCCAGGATGGTCTCAATCTCCTGACCTCGTGATCCGCCCGCCTCGGCCTCTCAAAGTGCTAGGATTACAGGCATGATCCACTGCGCCCAACTCGCTTCTTGTTCTTATAAGGACACTAGTAAAATTGGATGAGGACTCACCATAACTATCTTTTTAACTTAATCACCTCTTCAAAGTACCTATCTCCAAATACAGTCACATTCTGAGATCCTGGGGGTTAGGGCTTTGATATATGGATTTGAGGGTGACAAAATTCATCTTAGAGCAACAGGCATGAGGTAAACATTCCCATTGCAAAAGGGAGCAATTGGAAAGAATAAAGGGGTAACAGGTTGCAAGCACGTCTGAAACCTAACAAGGAAAATTCCATAGGATTTTGAAACTGGAGAATAATTCTCTTTGACTCCATGCTCTGTCCTCGGAGCCCATCCGAGTCGTAACCCTGCCTTTTGGTCCCACCAGTGTGGTGGCACTACCCCAAAACTCTCAGACCTGAGGATCCATGTTGACAGTGACAGCCCCAAGAACCTCAGAACTGCCTTCACAGCCATGCCTTTTTCATGAAAGATAACATATGTTCATAATCAGGTGTCTGTATTAGCCCATGCTGTAAAATCCCAGAAGTCCAACAGCCTTGCTTCATTTCATGTCATCTTTGTCTCCTTCAGTCAACCTGGCAGTGCTTCTTCTGGCATAAATCCCCATCTTCGTTCATGGTTTCAGTGGAAATGGCTGATTGAAATCATAAGTCACACACCTATAATTATTTTTTTAGCAAATCATTATCCAGCCCTATTCTTGATATTTTTCAGGTCACAATTTCTTATTTTCTGCAATATGGATAGGCTGAGATTTTCTCAAATCTTCAAGTTCTGATTTCTTTTTGCTTGACAATTCTTCAATCTATCCCTCCTTTCACATTTTACTGTACAAGCGAAGAGAGATCAAGTCATGCCTTCAACATTTTGCCTAGAAATTCCCTCAGTGAATTACTCAAGTTCATCCCTTACAAGATTTAGTTTCCACAAAACACTAGCATACAATTCAGCCAAGTCCTTTCCACTTGGTAAGAATAATCTCCTCTCCTTCAGTTTTCAATAACATATTCCTCAGCTCTGAGACCTCAACAAAAGCACCTTTAACATACATATTTCTAGCAACATTTTGTTAATGACTCTGCATGTATTTTTATGAGATGTTGGGAGATTTCTCTACAGTTTTCTAATTCTCTGAGGACTCACTGGAATCACATTCAGCATCTATATTTTTAACAATACTTTCTTCCAATCAATTTAGGCTTTTTGTAACATTCATCCAAATGAGATGGCTTTCTCTACCTAGTTCCAAAGCCACTTCTATATTTTTAGTTATTTGTTACAGCAGCATCCTCCATTTTGATACCAGAATCTGTATGAGTTAGCAAGGTTGCCATAACAAAGTATACCGAGTTCAGTCCATAATACTTAGGTTGTAACATGTATTTGGAATCAATTGCTTTTTTTCTTTTCTGTGTATTCCTTTCTTGCTTCACTTATCACCCTTCAATCTTCACATAAAAACCCCTGCCCCATTTAAGTCCATGCCAACTGCTATGCTATCCTCTCCACCTCACCCCCATTGCCAACACCTTCTTACCTGTAGATATTCTCTATACTAAATAAAGTTGTTAGCAAGTCCACCATGGTCTCCAGCTCTACCTCAATTACTACTATCATTCTAGGAACTTCAACACATCCCAGAGACCTCCAGCCAACATCCTGGCCTCACAAGACCTTGACTTCCTCAGGGCCAATGAGGTGGTCTCCTCTATTCTGACACCTCAGCCAGACACTTCTACCCAAGGCCACTTCCTCAAGTGTCACCATAAGAAACTGTTCCTTTCTGACATTACTGATTCGAACACCCCACAAGACAACCACCTCTAACCCTCCAAATCTCTTTGGGATATCTTTGGTTGGATGTTGGTTTGGCTGTGTCCCCACCCAAATCTCATCTTGAATTGTAATCCAAATTGTAATCTCCACAAGTTGTGGGAGGGACCTGTTAGAGGGTGATTAGGTCATGGGGATGGTTCCCTTATGCTGTTCTCATGAAAGTGAGTGAGTTCTTACAAGAGCTGATGGTTTTATAAGGGGCTTTTCCCCCTTTGCTCTGCACTTCTCTCTCCTGCTGCCCTGTGAAGAGGTGCCTTCCACCATGACTGTAAGTTTCATGAGGCCTCCCTAGACATGCCAGACTGTGAGTCAATTAAACCTCTTTTCTTTATAAATTACCCAGTCTCAGGTATTACTTTACAGCAGTGTGAGAATGGACTAATACAGATGTCTCATAGATACTTCCAATTAAAGAAGACGAGAATTGTGAGGGGTCGGAAGCAAGCCCATCTATTTAAACTATTTGATAGTACTCGCTAGATGAGTCTGTGAGGCCTCCCCCAAAGCTCTGGGACCCAGAAATTAGAAACTTTTCCTGGATCTGAAGTTCATCAACCAGAGAAATTGTTATATCCCTCCAGAGGCAGCCAATCTTGGGATTATTGTGTGCTGTCATGTCTACACATCCTGCTGCAGTAGCTGTGAGCTTCCATTCTTGCCAACTCCAGGATATGGGCTTCATTTGCTTGAGATTGGCAGCAAGGAAAACCCTCCTGGGAGCTCAAGTGCTAGGCATAATGACTCTTCTGCAGGAGGCAGGCCATGTGACTCACCAGGAACTTACAGCTCATCTCTTATGAAGTAGGAGCAGATTTAATTTCCACTCCTCTAGAAACTTTAATGGCTCCTTCTCACTAATATGGTCTTTGCTCCAGTTGTCTCACTTTGATTTTTCAGTTGCCCTGGGCTTCTCAATATGCCAGTTCTGTCTCAACAATTGTATCTCCCTGTGTCAGCCCCTCATTGGTTACGAAATACCCTTTCAGACAACTAGACTTAGGAATGTCACTGGGGAAATGTTTGTGATGGGCACTGGTCACTCTAATGGCTGAACCCTCTTTTAGAAAGAAGTCTCACTTCCTATTTGATATTGTAGAATATTGAAGAAAAATAAAGAGCCCCAATAGAAAAATTTGTCTGGTCTAAGGACACCACTTCAGGTTCCTGATACTAGACTTTCAATGTCTTTGAGTTCTTTTATACACTATAAGTCAGAGGTCACTGACAATGTTTTGTCCAGTGGAGATTCAGTTGTTCACCCTCCTCACACTGTAACAAAATCAATTTCCCCTACTTATATATTCAGTTAATATTTCTGATCAATATTCATGTTTAAAATGTCCGTATCTGTATTAATGCCCTGATTTTACCCTTTTATCGAAGGTTGCTTTTAAACATTTTGGAGTTCATATCAATATGCCTAATTGATTTATTTACCAGTGCCATCTAAATTCCAGTGACAGAAAAGAGTACCACATACAAGGTTAAAATTTAGGCATCTCTTTACTTTCCTAGGTAACTCGAAAGCACTAAGAGAACTTTGTTGTCTGTTTTCCTCATTTTAATTTTTCTTTCTACTAATTTAGTGTTTCTATTTTCTTTTTTTTTATTATTATACTTTAAGTTTTAGGGTACATGTGCATAACGTGCA
>NC_045444.1:4638915-4675932 GCF_002776525.5 Piliocolobus tephrosceles | reverse complement strand
ACCCCAGTACCTCAGTTGAAAATGCAGAAATCACCGGTCTTCTGTGTCGCTCACGCTGGGAGATGGAGACGAGCTGTTCCTATTCGGCCATCTTGCTCCGCCCCCTCTTGTTTCTATTTTCTTTTGGTAAATTTATACCTGAAAATTTATTGCTGTTGTTGGTAGCAATAGTCAGGAATTTTTTTGTTGCTCTTTTCAAAATTTACTTCTTCTCATTGGGGAAAAATTATGTATTATACATTTTAATGTGTAAAATTCAGGGTTATTTTAGTATATTCAAAATGTTTTGTGACCCTCAACAGCATTAAGTTTCAAAACTCTTTCATCACTCCAAAAAGGAAATCCACACTTATTAAACAATCACTTGTCATTCTGCCAATCCCAAGACATTAGCTACTTGCTCTTTATCTCTATAAATTTGCCTATTCTGGTCATTTCATACAAGTGAAATCACATATTGTGTGGCATTTTGTGTAGGCCTGCTTTCAGTTAACACAATTTTCGCAAGGCTCGTTTAGGTTATAGCATGTTATCAGTACTCCCTTCATTTTTATAGTTAAATAATGTTCCATTGGTGAATATATGACATTTTATTCATTTATCAGTTGATGGGCATTTGGGCATTTTCATCATTTATTCATTGTGAGTAATGCTGCTATGAATATATGTGCAATTGCATTTCGGCAACTATTTTAAATTCTTTTTGGTATGTACCAAGAAGTGCAATTGCTGAGTAATATGAAAATTATGTTTAAACTTTTGAGGAACTACCACTGTTTTCCAGAGAGAGTGGCTGCACAATTTCACATTCTTTCCAGCAAGAAACAAGGGTTTTGTCTTTTCGACACCCTTGACCATATGCATTATATTTTCATTGTTTCGATTCTGAGCAACCTACCAGGTGTGAAGAGGCATTTTATTGTGGTCCTTATTTGCATTTCCCTGATGACTAAGGATGTTGAACATCACTGAATGTGTTTGTTGGACATTCATTACCTCTTATTTTGAAAAACATGCATTCTAGCCTTTGCTCATTTTTAATTTGGTTGTTTATCTCTTTTTGCTGAGTCATAGGACTTCTTTATAGATTCTGGATACTAGTCCATTATTACATATATAATTTGCAAATATATTTTTGCATGTTTTTAATTGCCTTTTTATTTTCTTGTTAGTGACTTTTTATTTACAAAAGTTTTAAATTTTGATGAAGCACAACATTATCTATTTTTTTTCTTTTGTTGCTTGTACTTCTGGTGTCATATCTATGAAAACTTTGTCAAAGCCAGGGTCGTGAATTTTTCTCCCTTTTTTTTATTATACTTTAAGTTCTAGGGTACATGTGCACAACACACAGGTTTGTTGCATATGTATACATGTGCCATGTTGGTGTGCTGCACCCATTAACTCATCATTTACATGAGGTATTTCTCCTAATGTTATCCCTCCCTCCAACCCCCGCCCCACGACAGGTCCCAGTGTGTGATGTTCCCCACCCTGTGTCCAAGTGTTCTCGTTGTTCAATTCCCACCTATGAGAACATGTGGTGTTTGGTTTTCTGTCCTTGTGATAGTTTGCTCAGAATGATGGTTTCCAGCTTCATCCATGTCCCTACAAAGGGCATTAACTCATCCGTTTTTACAGCTGCATAATATTCCGTAGTGTATATGTGCCACATTTTCTTAATACAGTCTATCATTGATGGATATTTGGGTTGGCCCTTTTTTTTAGGATGTTTATAGTTTTAGCTTTTATGTTTAGATTTTTTAGTCAATTTTAAGTTTATTTTTGTACATAACATGAGATAAGAATCCAACTGAATTATTTTGCAGTGAATATCTAGCTGTCTAAGCACAATTTACTAAGGAAACTATTTTGCTGCTACTGCAAATGTAATCTTTCCTTAATTTCTCAAATGTTTCATGATAGTGTAGAGAAACACAATTAAGTTTTTATGTTGATATTGTATCCTGCAACCTGAGTGAATTAATTTGTTACCTAAATTATTTTGGATTTTCTTTATGCAAATCATGTACCCTACAAACAGATATTCTTTTAAATGTTATTTTTAATTTAGACATTCGTTCGTTCTTTCTTCCTTTCTTTCTTTCTTTCTGTCTTTCTTTCTTTTTTCTTTCTTTCTTTTCCTTTCTTTCTTCCTTTCTTCCTTCCTTTCTTCCTTTTCCTCCTTTCCTTTTTCTTTCTTTTCTTCTTTTCTTTCTTTCTTCTTTCCTTTCTCCCTTTCTTCTTTCCTTTTTCTTTCTTTCTCTTTCTTTCCTTCCTTCCTTCTTTCTTCCCTTCCTTCCTTCTTTCTTCCTTCCTTCCTTTCTTTCTGTCTCTTTCTACCTTCCTTTCTCTTTCCTTTTTCCTTCTCCCTTTTTCTTTCTTTTCCTCTTCCTTCCTTTTCCTTCCTTCCGCTTCCTTCATTCCTCCTTCCTTTCTTCTTCTTCTCTTTCTTTCTTTCCTTCTTTCTTCCATCCTTCCTCTTCCTTCCTTCCCCTTCCTTCACTTTCCTTTCCTTCTCCCTCCTTCCTTCCCTCCTTCCTTCCTTTTCCTTTGTTACTTTTCCTTCCTTCCTTCCTTCCTTCCTTCCTTCCTTCCTTCCTTCCTTCCTTCCTTCCTTCCTTTCTCTCTCCTCCTTCTCTCCTCTCTTCCCCTCACCTCTCCCGGCCCCCTCCCCATTCTCTGCCTTCCCTCCCCTCCCCAGCCCTTCCCCACCCCTCTCCTCTCCTCTCTTTTCTTTTTCTTTTTCTTTTTCTTTTTGGCTTAATTGTCATGGCCCGAACTTAACACTTCAACGTTAAATGGAAATAGCAGGAGCAGACATTGCAGGCATCTTTGTCTGATTCTTGATATTAGGAGGAAAAGCACTCAGTCTTCAAGAAGCCTGACATTAATTATGGGTTTCTCACAAATGCCCTTTAACATGTTAAGGACATTACTTGTATCTCTAGTTTGTTTCGTGTTTTTTATTGTTATATTTTAATCATATAAGAGTGTTAGATTTTGTTGAGGACCTTTTCTGCATCAGTTGAAATAATCATATGGTTTTTGTTCCTTAGCCTGGTTGTGTGTTATATTACATTGATTGATTTTCGCAGGATGCGCCAACCTTGCATTGCTGGCATAAGCCTAACTTGGTAATTTTGTGTAATCCTTTTTTCTATGTTGCTGGATTCAGTTTGAAAGCATTCTGTCAGAATTTTTGTGTCAGAATTCAAAAGGGATACTAATCTACACTTGAATTTTATTGTGATGACTTTGTATGGTTTTTATGTCAGGATAATACTAGCCTCATAGAATAAAATAAGAAGATTTTCTATATTTTGAAGTAGTTTGAAGATTATTGATGCTTATTCTTTAAGCAATTGATAGAATTCATCAGTAAAACCATGTGGACCAGGCTTTTCTTTGTGGAAAGTTTTTTTTAATACTAATTCTGCATATTTTCGTGTTAAAAGTCTTTACAGACTTTTTTCTTCCATAATTTAAGTTTAGTGGTTTGTTTTCGTAGGAATCTCTTTAGTTCATCCACATTATCTAATTAGTAGGCATACAATTATTTATAGTATGTCATATGATCATTTCTGCTTTCTTAATCAGTATAATATTCCTTCTTTTATTCCAAGTTTACTAACTTTAATCTCTTTTTGTTCTTAATCTGATCCAGCTAAATGGTTAATCTCTTCTTTTTCTTAATCTAACCCAGCTAAACATTTATCAGTTTTGTTTATATTTTTGAAGAACTAAATTCTGTTTTTTTATTTATCTATTGTTTTTCTATTCTCTATTTCATTCACTTTTCTCTCATATGCTTATTATTTTCTTCTTTCTGCTTGCTTAAGGTTGTTAGCAAGGGTTGTTAGGTTGTTTCTAGTTTTTTAGTTTTGAAAGGAGAACAATTATGTATTAATTTCAGTTACTATTAATTATAGATACTTAGTTATAAATTTTTCTGTATGTACTGCTTTACCTGCCTACCATAAATTATATGTTGTGTTTTTCAACTCTAAGAACTTCCTAATTTCCCTTGTGATTTCTTCCTTGACACAATGGTTATTTAGAAATATATTTTTAAATTTATACATGTTTGGCAATTTATCAATTTCACATTTATTAATAATTGGTAATTATATTCCACTATGGTGGGAGAATATATTTGTGTAGTATAAATTATTTAAAATTTATTAAGACTTGTTTTGGGTTCTAACATATGGGCTAACATGAAGAATATTAATGTGCAATTGAGAAAAAATACATTTTCTGTTGTTAGTTGGAGTCTTCTATATGTCTGTTAGGTCCAATTGGTTAACAATGTTTTTCAAACCTTCTTCTTCCTTGTTGATTTACTAGCCTGTTGTCTAGCCATTACTGAAAGTGAGAATTTAACTCTCCAAGTATTATTGTTGAATGTCTATTTATTCCTTCAATTCTGTCATGCTTTGCTAAGTGTATATTTGGACCCTTTGTTATGGGCATATATGCTTATAATTGTTATATATTTCTGATGGATTGATGCTTTTATAATATATAATGTTCTTTGTCTTTGGTAATGTTTATCCCAAAATCTGTTTTATCTGTGAGTAACATAGCCACTTCAGCTCTGTGGTTACTGTTTGTCTAGTATATCTTTCTCAATCTTTTTGCTCTTAACTTATTTGTATCTTTTAATCTAAAGTATTTTGTATGCAGCATATTGTGGACTATGGTTTGTTTCTGTTTTAATATTTTGTCAACCCCTGCCTTTTGGTTGGAGTATTTAACCCATTTTTATTTAATACAATTACTAAAAAGTTCTTTTTTATATACCAATTTGATATTTATTTGTTAAATATCTTACTTTTTATTCCTCCTTTTCTTTATTACTGACTTTTCTGTTAAATAGATATTTGTCTTTGCAGTGTTTTAATATCACTATTATTTCTTTTTTTTCTCTGTAGCTCTAACCAATAAATTGTAATTTATTTTACTGCTTATTTTTGTTATTTTTTCAGTGGTTTCCCTAGGGATTACAATTAACACATTAATTTGCAACAATTTAGTTCAGATGAACACTGACTTCATTCATACACAAAAACCTGGCTCTTATATAACTTCATTTTCTTCCCCCTTCTCTGTGCTATAATTATCATACAAGTTGTGTCTCTCTCCATCACATGCCTATAAACACAATGTAGAATTATTGCTTTATATAATTTTTTGAAAATACAATAGAAGGGAAAAATGACTTGCAAACATACAATTTACATTTACCTATGTAATTTACACTTACCTATGTACTTATTTATATTTGGTGTTATTTATTTTGTCACATGGATTCAACTTACTGTTTAGTGTTTCATTTCATCCTGAAGGATTCTCTTTAATGTTTCCTTTAGAACACATTTTCTGGCAACAGTTTATCTCAATTTTTGTTTACTGATAATATATTAATTTTTTTCATTTTTTATGGATAATTTTGCTGAAATATGGAAATACTGATTGATATTAGTTTTGTTTAGCTCTTTTAACATGTCATTCTACTCTATTCTTGCCTCTACGGTTTCTGAGAATAAGTCTATTAATATTATTAATGGTACCTTATCAATTGCTTTCTCTTGCTGCTTCGAAGATTCTTTCTTTGAACTTACCCAACTTAGAGTTTGTTGAGCTTCTTGGCTGTGTAGATTAATGTTTGGAAAAATTGGGGCCATCAGTTATTTTCAAATATTCCCTCTACCCCTTTCTCTCTTTTTTTTTCCTTCTGAAACTCTCATGATGCATATGTTTGTGTGATTGGTGGTGTACTACAGATCTCTAGCTCTGTTCATGTTTATTTACTTATTTTTCTTTCTGTTCCTCAAACGGACAGTCTCAACTGATCTATCTTCATATTTAGTTATTTGTTCTTCTGCTAAGTCTAATCTGTGTTGAACTCCTCTGTGGAAGTTTTTATTTCAATTACTCCACATTACAGAATTTCTATTGGTTTCTTTTTTATTATTTATACTAATTCACTGATATTCTTTATTTGGTACAATATTGTTCTCATATTTTCCTAGATTTCTTTAGAAATGGTTGTTTTTATTCAGTTCTTTGAGCATATTTAAAACAGCTGATTTAAATGCTTTCTAACAAGTCCAATGTCTAGGATCTTCAGGGACACTCACTATTGACTGATTTTCTTTTTCTTCACGTAGGGCACACTTTCTTGTTAATGTGTACATTTCATAATTTGTATTGAAAACTGGACATTTAAAATAATATAATATGGAAACTCTGAAAGTCAGATTCCATTCCCCACACAGAGTTTGATGTTGCTGTTTGTTGCTGTTATTATTTACTTGTTAGGAAAGAATTCTGTAAAGTTTTTATTTTCTTTGTATGGTCACCAAAGTTTTTGCCCAGTTATCTTAGTGGTCAACTAATGACCAGCCAAAGATTTTCTTAAATGTTTAGGATTAATAAGCGTTGCTGCCTTTGACAGTAGTGTTTGTGTCCATGTTGGGGTATGACTTCAATACTGAGGCAGGCAGCTTACAACTCTGCCTTATAAGTCTGTTGGTTTTCAAGGCTACAGTATTCATTTATTCAGGCTTCCATTAAAAAGTACCACAGGTTGAATAGCTTAAACAACACACATTTATTTTCTCAAGGTTCTAGAGACAGAAAGTCCAAGATCAAGTTATCATCAGGGTTGGTTTCTGGTAAGACCCCTCTTCCTGGCATGTAGGTGGCTACCTTGTTGCTATGTCCTTGCATGGCCTTTCCTCTCTGTACACACAGAGAAAGAGAGAGTTCTGGTACCTCTTTCTCTTCTTAAAAGAACATTAGTTCTATTGGATTGGTGACCTATCCTTAACACATCATTTAGCCTTAGTTACTTCTTTAAGGCCATATCTTCAAATAGAGTCATATTAAGAATTAGGGTTTAACATATGAATTGTGGTGGGCGAACTACTCAGTTCAATCTGTAATAGCTACTCTGGGTCTGAGGGGGAGGGAACTGAGAATAGTATAAGTTAAAACATCACAAAGTTTCTTTTTACTGAAATTCAGTCTATTTTTTTAAGAAGATTTTTTTTTTTTTTTGAAGTCTTTGCTTAATTAGAGTTCGGAAAAGTTGATTTAAAACTTTTCCAGTGTACTCATTGCCTTTATAAAAGGCAGCTTTTTGGAGGTACTTTGGGCCTGTGATTTTGTTTTGTTTTGTTTTGTTTTTTTGAGATAGAGTCTCACTTTGTTGCTGGGCAGCAGTGTAGTGATGCGATCTCAGCTCACTGCAACTTCTGTCACCTGGGTTCAAGCAATTCTCCTGCCTTAGCCCCCCAGTTAGCTGAGATTACAAGTACCCACCAACAGGCCCAGCTAATTTTTGTATTTTTAGTAAAGACAGAGTTCCACCATATTGGCCAGGATGGTCTCGAACTCCTGACCTCAAGTGATCCACCTGTCTTGGTCTCCCAAAGTGTTGGGATTACAGGCGTGAGCTCTACACGCAGCCTGCACCTATGACTTTTAAGTGAGGTGCTCTTTAAACACCAAACATTTATATGGCCTTATAACTGACCTCTGATTTATTGGAGTTTGAGATCCCAAGACGTCCCCTCTTTCACTCCAGGAATCTAAACATTAGAAGGCATATTCAGAAAACTGATGGCCAAAAGACAATTGCAATATCACTCTTACAATATTCCCATTCATGTCACCTCTGTAATTGTATTTTGAAATTTAATTTCTCTGGAGGAAAGAGAGTTTCCTTGTTTGACCCCATGTCATTTCAATTGTATCATGGCTTTATAATATATGTGCTCATAATATGCCCTTCTGGTAAACTAGTATAAAGAACATAATAAGGTATAACATGAGTTGAGAAATTCAAGAGGAATAGTTGTTCATCCCAATGTGCATTGCCTCTCTGGAGTTAACTTCAAGTTCTGATCTATGTTGTGGATTCTTAGAGAAACAGCTTACCATCTCAGTCTTCTAAGATGCCAAAGAGAGCCCCAGAAAGTAGCTTATAGTAGGAGGGAGAGAGCAACTTTGACTATTTGTCTCCTCCCCTAAGGTGGGTCCCACCTCTCTGCTTGCCCTTTCATTGAACTTTTTTTTTTTTTTTAAGTCTAATCACTTAAAAGGGCCCCTAAGGAGAGGGAAATGTAGGAAAAGGTTAACACTTCTAACCCTATCCACAAACCAGTGAGCTTCTCCCTTTCTGGGTTTTCATCCCCATTGCTCGCTAAGAGCTGAGGAGTTGCTCCTAACAAATGAGTGTCCCAATGTCTTATAGTCAAAAACCAAATGCTTTTTACAGTCTTTATGGCGCCTTCCAGTTTCTGCCTTTCTATGGTATGTGATGCTTGACAACTCAGGTAGGCTTAGTGAATCCCTGTCTTGTCTTACTTTCTATCGGAAGTAGTTGTGTGGATTCATAAGGTTTTTCTGGAGACTCCAAGCCTTTTTCAGTGTCTTCTTTCTTGCAGCATGCCAGATTTTAGGATACTGGGATAGGGGATTTGGAGGCATCAGTAAAGCTTCTAGGCTAAGACATGAGCTTCCACTCAGCTTTTTGACAGAAATCTGCACATAAGCTACTATTCCAAATTCCTACGATGCCATTTTTTTTCAGTTTGAAACTCTCTCTGGTATCCTATGGTCAAAAAGGGTGATATCCCAGGAAGGATTCAGAAATATTTGGGTTCCTGGCCATAATACTATTAGGATTCTAATCTAATCCTGACCTCATCCCATTTTCCACTTTGACAGTTATGGAAAAATATTATCAGAGCAAGAGCTTCCATAACACTCTATAAAGAAAGAATTTAATTTTTCCATAAATCAAAGTGGTAAATATAGATAAGACATTTACAGATATTTTAATTTTCTAGAGACAGTCAGTGTGGACACCAAACCTTGAGCATGACTTCTATACAAGTCAGTAACATTCAGTGCACAGTGGAACAGACACAGCTACTGAATTCAATAGCTAAGTCATCTCCAAGGCCTATCAAGTAAGAAACAAATCTGTTAATATCACATACAAATAAAACAAGCAAGCTCATGTTAGTGTAATAATGTAGAGCATATGTGGACAATTATATGTGACTGATTTATGTATATTGGGACTATGGGAGCCATAAGATCTAATAAACTGTCTTAGTAATGAGAATATATACAAAGTATTTCTAATTTAACCATTGACCTATATGGCTATAACATTCAATGAGGTAATGTATCAAACAACTATTTTTGTTGTGGTGGTGGTGTGGGTGTGTGTGTGTGTGTGTGTGTGTGTGTGTGTGTGTGTGTTTAGTTTTCTCTCTGTCAATGAATTGGCAACTTTGTAGAGAGGAAAAATTACTCAACAATATTATCTCTTTTAATTCATACAACACTATGAAATGAATGTCTTATTTCTCACTCTTTGAAGTTCTGATAATTTAAGTAATTTGTTCAAGATTAGATACATATTAAGTGTCCAGGAATCAGAGCCCTATTGACTTACCCCTTCCGGGAAGCCATATTGCTCGCTATAACTTTCATTCAATATTCTCCAAAGGACTAACTGCTCTTAAATACTCTTCCTCACATTCCTTCTGAAGGTAGGCCCACCAACTCTTTCTCCGAATGGAGGAAGCTGGAAGGAGCTATAGATAATCTGACTGGAAAGAGCAAGATAAATCCTGGAGCCTGGTGAGGGTGCATAGGATTTCTGTGTAACGGACAAGATGTGTCTTCTGTTCTGTTGCCTGTTTTATGGATGAGTGAAGCTTGGTCCTTCTGAGCTTCTGGCTAACACATGAATATTACCAGGATCTGTGCCTTCTGGCAGCTTCTTCAGCTACTTCTTCAAAGGTCTTTCCTGTTAGTGGGGAGAAACTAGGAACCAGCAGTGTGGATCTCAGGTGGAAACCATACTCTGCAGTCATTTGATCTCAATAAAGCTGATATTGCTACCTTTCTTTGGCCAATAGTTTTTTTGAAAGTAACTTCTAATATTTTGTACTGTAGAGCAAAGAAGACACAGGTCTTGGGATCCCACCTCCAACAATCAGTGATTAATCTCAAGGCTTCAAAGTGTGTAGTGCTTGAAGATCTTCTCTAACTTTAAAATCATAGGTGCAAATCTGCCAATATTTGTAAAGAACATTAAACTATCTAGATTTCTAAGGTCCCATATTTCCTTTTAATTCATCATTATTGTTGCATCAAAAGTGCTAGAAACAGTTTCTGTCCCATAATAGACACAAAATATATATGTGCAAAATGAAAGAATGAGAAAGCAGTCTGAAAAGCAGACCAAAATGTATGCATAAAAATGTTTATCAGAGCATTATGTACTAAGATAAAATTTACTGGAAATAAAAGTCTTTAAAACAGAGCTCTAGTCATGTAAGTCTTATGATCAATATCTATTCATACAATAAAATATGCAAGATTTGCATTTATTGAAATTTAATGATGTTAGAAAATGGCACCAATACAATACAACCATAAAAAATAGGATATAAAATTACTTTATCTGCATTATAATCCCCTTTAATTAAAATTACCCATAAACAATGTAAACATGTTGCAGAGGACTGTGAGAAGATGAAAATCTGAGTTCGTGTCTCTTACTGCCCCTTCCCAAATCCCTCTCTGGAACAGCACAATAACCAAAGGGAGCCAACCGTTAGCAGACAGCTGCAGTTTACGGCCATATCAGGTGTTGCTGCAATGGGCTGCCCTGATAAGGGGCTTAGTGGGTCCAATCCCAGCGTTGGCTCTTCCCTCTAACTAATACACCCTGAACGGTGCTCCTTTCACATGGGAGAAGCACCTTTTTCATATTGACACAAAGTGGCTAGGTCTGGCAGAACTTGATTCTAGCCATTTTGAGATTGACTGGAAAGATCACATTTGTAGGTCTTCATTGTCCATATCACTTAGAAAGAGCTCATAGTCTAGTGATAGAGGAGAAGATTTGCTCCTCCTGGGCTACGTGGTTCAAATGAAAGACACAATTCAGCTTTCTTCACTGATAGAAAAGGGCTTAAATGGTTGGTAAAGATATATCAAGAAGAAATATGATTATTATTAACCAGTCGTGATAGAGTTTGCCTCAGATAACCATCAGCTAGATCCATTTTGCACCAGGTTAAAACTGAAGGAGTGAGACAGTTGTTTGATGCTTGAATGGATTTTGGTCTCTGGGTGGTAAACCTTTAATGACTAAATGGCTCCTAATATATTTGGATAACTCATATTTTGGGGTATCTTTAACATGTAACTTGATATCAATTAGTCCACTAAAAAGACTCTACATTTTACCCATTAGTCAATTCAAGCAGTCAGTAGAACTATTACTCAAGAATCTCTATCAGCTCATTGAGGAGGTTTGAGGGCAAATTCTTTCTTTGGTACTGATTGCATTCTTGCGGGAGGTCACAGGTGTACCTGTGACTCATGTGTTAGCAAATAGTCATGGAACAAGGTCATGTACAAATTCCTACCCCTTATTTTTGTATCAGAAAAAGCAAAGAATAGCAAATAGGAACAATGGGTATACTTTAGAAGATGCTGTAACTTGAGTAGTTTCACCCATCAGACAAAGAAAAAAAACAGGGACAGCAGAGAACGCAGCACCCGTTTCATGTGTAAAATGTGACTTGTCACCTGTCAGACTCTGAATGATAATCTGGAACTCAACTAGTTGGCAATTTGAAAAGTACACACAAATATTTATCCAATATGGCACACAAAGCAACCACCATTTTGGAGAGCCTTGAGGCAATATCTCATTAATTTCAAGATGTGTATACATTACTATCTAGTAATGCCCACAATTAGGTATTTATACTTTTCTAATTTTCTACTTTAGAAAAATTTTCAAATATTTGTCACAAGGATACATATAACACAATGTTCTTTTCAGAATTCTATAATTTAAAAAACATAGAAAAACAAAATGACTACAATTAGAGAAAAAAAGTAAATGTTTGCTATTCCTTCAATCCACTAGTTTAAAATAATTCATCAAATTAATAAGCATAGATAAATGAATGAGAGCTACATGTATCAACATTGATATAAACATTACACTGATTGAAAAGTTGCAAAAAGGTATATTTTATCAGTTACATATATTTGAGGAACACAGGAAATACTATATATTCTTTATACACATAAGAATATATAGTATAGACATGTTGTAAAGAATGAAGTAGCTTCAGGAGGCCACACACCAAAATAGTTACTTCAGGAAATGGTTACTTCTGGAAAGATGGGGAACAAAAAGAGGAGGAGCTTTAATCTTATCTGAATTCTGGGATCAAAAATAAATTTGGATAGGCGAGGTAAGCAAACTGATGAGCAAGTGGTTCCAGATACCTGTTCCTCTGCAAAAATATCAAAAAGCAAGCAGAATTGTAAGAAACAACTTTGTCAGAGCCCAGGAAAATGATCAAAAGCATACAGGAAGTTAAGTGAATGTTGAATCAAGAGAAAAGCAACATAAAAATAGTAGAAAAAGTGTGTGGCATTTTCAGTTGCCCTTGGCTACCCTTCCTAGTTCTGCTGCAGGCTTGAAAGTGACACCCTGCATTTCTAGTGTAG
Organism: Piliocolobus tephrosceles; assembly: GCF_002776525.5. Lineage (NCBI taxonomy): Eukaryota > Metazoa > Chordata > Mammalia > Primates > Cercopithecidae > Piliocolobus > Piliocolobus tephrosceles. Next base: position 4,663,359 of record NC_045444.1, on the reverse strand, counting down.
TCCGTGTCCCTAGTTCTGGATGGAGCTGAGCAGACTTTATTTGAAAAGTATTGTGTTTGTCTGTTCTAACTAGTCTAGAGGCTACATGAAGGACTATGCAAGATGCTTATCTCTCTTTCACCTAACTCAGAACTTAATCAAGGAGAAAAAGGAGAAGGCATTGCTCAAAACCATTTGATGATGAACCAAAAACCCAGCGATCTCGGGCAGAAGACTGTAGTTGTGATATACAAAAGACTCCCTAAAGCCTGGGAAGCAAAGCTGGGAAAGTGTTTCTGTAGGAAATTACAGCATGCAAAAGCACTGAATACAGTTAATCTTAGAAAGCCACATTCAAAATAGTTCATAGAAAAACAATAGACAGAATCAGTGAAACCAAAAGTTGGATCTTTGATAAGATCAATAAAATTAGTCAGTTATTAAGTAAATTGATTAACAAAATATTAATCATGAAGCAAAAATACTTAGTCAGATGTGAAAGTAGAGACATAACTACAAACTTGACAGAAATTGAAAGGATTATGAAAGAATGCTCTGCAGATCAAATGAACAAATTCCTAGAAAGACACAAACTACCAAAACGACGCAAGAAAGGTAGACAATCTAAATATACCTACAACAAGCGGGACTTAATCAGAAACCAAAAACTTCCCAACAAAGAAAAGCCCCAGACTAGATGACCTCACTGGTGAATTCTCACAAATATTTAAAGAAGAAGTAAAAAATGTGCAATCAAATTTATCTTGCTAGTTTTTAAAAGATATATTTTTTATTTTGGATTAATGGTACACGTGCAGGTTTGTTACACAGGTATATTGCATGATGCTGAGGTTTGGGTTTATATTGATTCTATCACCCATACAGAGAACATAGTACCAATAGGTAGTTTTTCAACTCTTGCCCCTTGTCCCTCTTTCTCTTCCTTTTTGGGGTCTCTCGTGTCTATTTTTCACATCTTTATGTGTATGTGTGTCTAATGTTTAGCTCTCACTTAAGTGAGAATATGCAGTATTTGGTATTCTGTTTCTACATTAATTCACTTAGGATAATGGCCACCAGCTGCATCCATGTTACTGCAAAGCAAATAATTTCATTCTTTTTTATGCCTGCATAATACTCCATGGTGTCTGTACTACATTTGTTTTATCCAGTCCACCATTGCTGGGTACTTAGTTTGATTTTATGTCTTTGCTGTTGTGAATAGTGCTGCAATAAACATATAAGTGCATGTGTCTTTTTGGTACAGCAGTTTATTTTCTTTTGGGTATATACCCAGTAACGGGACCACTGGGTTGAATGGCAGTTGTATTTTTAGCCCTTTCATAAATGTTCAAACTACTTTCCATAAGGACTGAATTAGTTTACATTCTCACCAACAGTTTACAAGTATTCTCTTTTTGCCACAACCTCACCAACATGTTATTTTTTACTTTATCGTAGTAACCATTCTGACTGATGTGAGATGGTATCTCATTGTGGTTTTGATTTGCATGTCTCTGATAGTTAGTGATATCGGGAATTTTTCATATGTTAATTGGTCGCTTGTATGTCTTCTTTAAAAAGTGTACATTCATGTCATTTGACCACATTTTAATGAAGTAATTTGTTTTGTCTTGATTTAAGGTCCTTATAGATTCTGGATATTAGTCCTTTTTCAGATACACAGATTGCAAATATTTTCTCTGATTATATAGGTTGTCTGTTGATACTTTCTTTTGCTATGAAGAAGATTTTTAATTTAACTAGGTCCCACTTGTCAATTTTTGTTTTTGTTGCATTTGCTTTTAAGGACTTGGTCATACATTCCCTGCTTAGGCCAATGTACAGAAGAATATTTCCTTGGTTTTCTTCTAGGAGATTTATAGTTCAAGGTGTTAACATTAACATCTTTAATCTATCTTGAGTTAATTTTTGTATATATTGAGAGGTAGGAGTCCAGTTTCATTCTTCTGCACATAGCCAGTTTTCCCCAGTTTGCTAATATTTTAAAGATTTCTGCATCTATATTTATCAAGGATATTGACCTCTAGTTCTCTTTTCTTACAGTGTCTTTGTCTTGTTTTGGTATCAGGATAATGCTGAGTTCATAAAATTAGTTTGGAAATAATACTTCTTTATTTTATTGGAAGAGGTTTTGAAGGATTATTGTTAATTCCCCCTGGAACAACCTTATACACCATATGGACCTAACATACATAAACAGAACATTCTGCCTATGAGAGCAGAATACATTCTTTTCAAATGTACATGAATTATTCTCCAAGTTAGATCACATATAAGGTCACAACAGAAGTCTTAATAAATTTCAGAAGATTGAAATTATACCAAGTATCTTTTCCAACAGAGATGAATGAAACTAAGAATGAATAACAGAAACTAAAAAACTAAAAAAAAAATTACTAAAAAATACTAAAAACTAAAAATACCAAACTAAAAATGACAGAAAGAAGGAAAAAATCACAAATATGTGGAATTTGGATAACCAATGGGTCAAGGAATATGTTGTAAAGGAATTTAGAAAATATATCAAAATTTAGAAAACATACCAAAACTTATGAGGTACAGCAAAAGCAGTTCTAAGAGAAAAGCTTATAGTAATAAAAATGTATATTAAAGAAGAAGAAAAATTTCAAATCAACAACTTAACTTTACAAATCAATGAGCCAGAAAAAGGAGGAAAAAGCAAGCCTAAAGTTAGTAGGACATAGAAAATAATAAATATTAAAGCAGAAATAAACTAAATATAGAATAGGAAAACAATAGAAAAAATTAACAGAACTAAAAGTTGGCTTTTTGCAAAGATAAACAAAATTGATAAACTTTTAGCTTTTAGAAAACAAACAAAAAACCAGAAGACTGAAATAAAAACAAAACTGTAAAAGAACATGTTACAACTGATTCCACAGAAATAAAAACATCATGTGATTATTCTGATCAATTATTTGCCAACATACTGAATAATCTAGAAGAAATAAATACATTTTTAGAAACTTACAACCTACCATGCCTGTATTATGAAGAAATAGAACGTTTGAACAGACCAATAGAGAATAAGGAGATTGAGTCAACAATCAAAACTTCTCAAGAAAGAAAAACTCAGGACCAGATGGCTTTACTGGTGAATTCTTTATTGGTTTTTAAAATTAAATTAACATTTTTCATAATCAACATTGTTTATTTTTGCAGCATTTTCTGCTTGTAATAGTAAACATACATTTACTCTTCAACCAAGTGGACAATTGTTTCATGTATAAAAGTAGGGAGAGAAATGTTCACTTCAAGTCTCAGGTAAATATTTTTATATCTGAAAAATAATATTTAGGCATTAAGGAATCAAAATTGTCTGTGCTCCTGGTACTCATTCCTTTATTGTGACTAGATTGGTAGTAATCTATCAGATCAATGGTACTCTATCTGATCACAAAGTTAAAATTTTACTGAAGTAGACATTAAGCCCTTTGAATACTAATGTAGAAGCCAAATATCAGATTTGGTCAAATATCAAGACCAATGCCAACCTCCAGTGCTTCCTAGTCTGTGTTTTTTGTATACATTGTAAAGAAGAGTGTAGAAATTTGTCTTTGAGTTTTATGTTTTAAACCTGAGCCGAGCTCTCTTGACTTAAAAATTAGTTAAGTAAAAAATATTTGTATTGTACATTATTTAAACAAATGTTCTTTATTATTTGTTTGTGTGATTGGTTGATTAATTTGGCTTTTTCTACATGTGAAGCTAGGCAATACTGGACTAAAGAGTACCAAGAATTCACAGCTTAAGAAAACATTTTATGAAATAGAAAATTTAAAAAAAAAAAAACATCGAAAAACTTATAAAAGTGTATAGAATAACTACTTTGGAAAACATTGCTTGGATTATAAATGTTAAAAGAAATTTCAGTTAAGTGCCAAATTGGTAATGTAGCAAAAAAGATCAACAACATTTTTCAAATATACGGTTGTCACTCTCTGGTTTTTAGTTTCAAAGCCTTCAGTGATAAGAGGAATTGTGTTTAACCATGTGCAGAAGAATTGATGCTTTCTGTAACCTAGGATACTACCAAAAAAAACTGCTAATTTTTTTTTTTTTTTTTTTGCTTTAAAGCTGTGTCCTGGAGTGAATGAGGTAAATTTGAAATTAATAAAGAGTGCCTCTTCTGACCGTGAGTCAGCCAAGCTTTCTGCAGGGGAGTCAGGATTTCTTCTGTTAGAAAAAAAGAAAAAAGAAAGAAAGACAAGAAATACAAAACAAATAAAATTCATTTAAACACACACGCATAGACGCACTTTAATTTCAAGAACTCCTTCCATTATTCTCTACCTGGCTTTTACAACAAAAATTGTCCATTGATTCACAAGAGGCCTTCAGTCTTGCTATGCTTCCTATCAGCTGATGACATTCAAGACAAGCACAGTAAAGATAAAAACACGGCCACTGCCTGTCTCTGTGCAAATCTGAAGACCAATCACAAAGTTCTTCAATTGTATGGTTGTTAGTGATCAAGGGGAAGTAAGCTGCTTTGGGAAAACCATTAAAACAATCATTTGCTCCAAACTTCCCGCAATTACGCTTTACAGTTCTGTTCAGCATATAAAAACATACATTTTGAAGCTTTGAATACATGACACAAAAAGCTCAGGGACAAATACCAATAGCTTTACCTATTATGACATACTTCACCATTTATAGCCAAAATATATCTACGAACACTGCAAATTGGTACTAAAACATCTCTTCATCTTCTCGGATTGATGAGACTCTCAAGGACAAAGATCTTGAAAGTGATTTGAGGGAAAGTATCAAATCTCATCTACTCTGTCTGCAGAAGATATTTTCTTCACATTGGAGCTGAAAGTTTCTGTTAAACACGTGAATGAAACTCTCTTCTGAGCAATAATAATAGGTGATATCTATGGAGAATTTAGTCTATGTCAGACACGGGTACTTGCCATCGGCCGTCTTGATCCTCAACACCTCTGAGTGTCTTATGTGTATTATCTCACTTAATTCTCACAGCATCACTATTATGGAAAGATTAGTGCTACTTTTTTCATGAGAGAAGATGAGACAAAGACAAGCCAGGTAACTTGCTGAAGGCACCTTGCCTGGAAGTGGGGGGACCAAGACTTGAACCAAGGTAGTCTGATTCCAGGGACCTCCATAGCCACCTCTATATCTGCCTGCGAGCTTAAGTAACCAGTGCTCAATCTCTGACTGAAAGATTCCAAGGGAAGTTTTTTTATTCCCTTGTCCTGCAATCTTTTACATGCATTTTGAGACCATTATTTGCACTGAGGATGAATTTCAGTAGCAGCAACAGCAGCACCTTAGACCCGAACAGGAAGGTAAACTTTGTTTAGCTTATTTTGTTTGTGTATATTACTGTCGGAACTTCCTAGAACATAAGCTCCATTTCAGGGTTTTTTTATTTTTAATTTGTTGTATTCATTGAAGTATCCCAGCTATGATCAGTGCTCAGTGCAGAGTTGACTTTCAATAAATATTGGTTAAATGAACATCAATTTAGGATAGAGAAGTTTTTAACAAGCAATCAAGTGCACCTTTGTCTTTCTCTTGTCATCACATGAGCCAAGAAAAGCCTTTAAGCAGCTCTATATCAAAATTAATGTCTTCTGTAAATATCTATGGTTCTAAATTGAAGCTAATTTTGAAATTGCAATTGATATTTTTTAAGGGTGATATTTAATGTTTAGGAGGAGTAAATCTGGATATGGAAGGTTGAGAAGCACCACTGTAAGGCACCTGGCCTGGTTCCAGACATGTAGTAAGTGCTCAATAAATTCTGGTTGAATGAGTGCTCCTTAACTACTACAAGGCACAGAAGAGATTGGAGGCCAAATGTTGAATAGTAATCACTGTCAAAAGTTCACATTAAATTCCGTGTAGAAATAGTGTGTTTATTGGAGCAAGTCATAAATAAAATAAGCGATGGCTTTGAAATGACTAATGACGACCATTTGGGATCCAGATGTGCTGGAGCAGAACTCCATCATGCTAGTGGGTTTGCAGAAGCTGTTAATAAAGACGATGTTATTGGAAGGTTTACTAAGAAATATGGAACTGTTAAAAGGTTAGAAAGTCACACTTTTCTGGATAATCTGAAGGTATCATTTTATAGCCAAAATTCATGCTCTCAAGTCTTTTCTCTATCACCCTCACCTTCATATTTTACTTTTCAGGTGTTTATTCTGAATGCTCAAATGCAGCTTACTCTCTCAGATCGCTGCATTAACCCTTGCAGGATATTCTGCTTCTCCTAAATAACTTCACCTAGATAACTTCCTAGATAGACTCCCCTGCAAGACTGCACTCAAGGTTTACCCATTCTATACGTTCCATGATCCGTCTTGTGACCTAGGTTAGGCATCCCTCCTCTTTTTCTCACATACCCTGTCATATCATAGGTCATGAGAAACTGTGTCTGTTTGCATGTATATCTAAATACTACTAGGCTGTGAATTCCCCAAAGACATTCTTTGTGTTTTTATCTTAATGCCCGTGATCCACAGCATAGGAGCAGACACGTAATACGTGCTTTATAAATGGACCTCAGTTTTTTTTTTTATCTGAAAATGTAGCATACGCACTTTGAGAACAGACCAGTGTTCTGGCATCTTTGGATCTACCATAGTACTTTGCACAGGTTCGGGTACATAAAAGGTACTAAAAAATTATATAGTCATTATTAGAACTTGATTGATGTGAGATTCTTTTTAGTTAGTATAAAATAGGATTTGTGAATAAGAATCACATTCTATAGAGCTGTCAGGGATTAATTCAAAAGAAACAGGACACAAAGTGATTGGAAAATATTAACTAATATTTTTCATCCTTTCCGACTTTTCCTGGGAAACTCCTCCTAGCCTTTTAAGACTCCAGCCTAGTAACACTTCTTCCAGGAAGCCTTCAGAAACTCACCCTCACTTTTTTCCCTGGATTTATGACTCCTCTGTATTTCCTAGCATTCTACGGCATCCTGTTAAAACTGCTGTCATCAAGGTCAACAATAAACTATGAATATTGACTCAATGCTAACTGAATTCCCCTATCTTTTAATATTTTAAACAACTTCAGAATTCTTAGTTTTCTACTATGCTGCCTATTTTGAGAACATTCTAACTGGGTTCTGCTGCTGTATCTCCAACTATTTCTTCTCAGATTTCTGTGCAAATTTCTTTTCCTTTCAACTACATCTTCATTTACTCCATGTTTTCATGAACTGGAAAAATATTTAATGTGACACTTCCACATGCTAGGTTTCAAGCTTCTTGGAGTGACATTTCTCTGTGTTGTATAAGTTTAGCAGTCAAATAAGAATCTATACCCTTACACAAGGACACAGCTTTACTCCCTGCCCTCTCTTCTCTGGGCATGCTTCTGTCTTGGAAAACATGTCCATTTTTATGGTTTGAAAACTCACTTATAAATGGAAGACACCTAAATTCATATCTCCAGCCTTGACCACATTATTAAGCTTTAATTCCACATCTCAAAGTTCCTCTTAAATTTTTCCACTAAATTTCTCATCCTCTGTAATACCAAACACAAACTCATTTTGATGGTGACCTGATGCCAGGACACAATAGTCTCAATTTCTCTTAAAAAAAAAAAAAATGTTGTCCCCAATGTTTCTTAACATAGCTTCTCAGGAAGGAAGCTTTATAATGCAAAACAAGTAGACATGGGTTATCCATTTTTAACATATTTCATAATCATCCATATTTTAAAAGTCCATGTATTCACATAAATACACACAGAGCACACCTAGCCCCCCACACATACATATACACACACCCCAAGTCACGATAGATTAGTACATTTACCCAGTGTCCCAATGTAATTGGAGGACAAATAAATTACAACTTCAATTTAATATTGAAGCTTGTGATGATGCCTTTGACACCATTCCATCAGTGCTGTGTCCATCTGTCTTACACAAGAGAATAGTTTGGGCGGCAGCAATACTGTTTTGCAGATTTGAAGATTTTCCAGGCCTCTTTGTTATCTCTCCTCTTTGTTATCTTTGCCAGCATGGAAATTTCATCCTCCACTCACTCCCTGGATGAGCTCATCCTTATTCATGACTTTGCACACCACAATTGTAACTCTAGCTTCAATTTCTCTCCTGAGCATTACACTCATATTTCTATCTGCCTACACAATGTCTCATGGAAGCATCAGAAATACACACTGCAGACTTAAATATCTAAAAACAGATCTCTTTTGTTTCCCACCTCCTATCTCAACATGACGCTTCACCAGCCTTCCTCATCTCAGTAAATATAATCAATATTCATCAAATTGTTAGTCCAAAGCCCAGGAGTCTTGATTTCTGCCTTTCTTTCACATCCATTTTTAAGTCCACCAGCACATTCTGTTGACTCTACCCTTAAATATTCCTGGAATCAGTTTGCTTTTCAGCACTTCCTCCTTTGTCACCATCATACCAGTCACTATCATCTCTCATCTCATCTACTGAGGACATCTCTCAAATGGTTCTCCAAGTCCACTCTTGGCTTCTATTCTCTCTCCTTCACCCTGAAGCCATTGTGATACTTTGGAAATATAAATCAGTTTATGTGGCTCCCTTGACTCCTCCACTCTCATTTAAAACAATGACACTTAAATCCAATCTCTCTAGTCTCATCTCTTCCCCCGACTCAGTTCACAGCATCCTGCTGTTACTTGCTTATAGCAAGTTCATCCATCTAAGGGCTTTTCACTTGCTCTTCTCTCTGCCTAAAATATTCTTCCCCACATGCATGATAATGTATATCTGTGCTCTACTGTCACCCCTTAGAGTTTGTCTTCATCACTCTTTCCAAAATAACATTCTTCTTTGTGTATTTCCTTATTTTGTTTCTTTTCTGAAGTGGCACTTATGTTTTTACATGGTAATTTTCTTGCTCATTCGCTAAAATGTATGCTTTATGAGATGTTTTTATCTCCTATATCTAAAACATTTGGCAAAGAGTAAGAGGTAAAATATTGGTCGAATTGTTGTACAAATTAATGATGCAAAAGTCCGTCACCTATCACAGAGAAGTCAGAGGAAGCATCTACCAAGTGGGCCAAGACCAGGCTGTCTTTGGGAAACTAGAGCCATTCCTGGTAGCATAGCCAGAGAAGCCAGAGATCATGGACAATCTGCTTTACAGGGTGAAGCAGACTGGAGAAACCTTCTCCACATCATGGGGGAAGACAGTGGAAACTACCAGAGAATCCATGAAGACTAAAGAACAAACAGAAAAAGACCAAGAGAAGTTCTGCAGAGATTTGTTATTTTGTTTACTGTGGTGTATTGTGGGGGCCATTCCTAGGTCAAGGCACAAAGTTGGGTCAGACCAAACTTCTTGTCCCTTCATACCCCAAGGCATATTGGTCAATCAGTTCTTGCTGATCTTATGAAGAAGGAGTCCTGCCAGCTTCAGAAAACTGTCTTTGGGTTAGCTCATCTACTGAAATATTTGACCTGTTCTCTTTTACACACAATATTTTTTTGTCATCCAACTAATTTATTCCAATCTCTTTGCTCATTCTATTAACATAAAGTTATTTTTAACACAATATTAGAATAGCATTCAGTAATGCAATTACTATGAGTTTCTATCAATTCAATAAGCACTCTGGGCTGAGGATATCTCAGACCATGCTGGTCACAGGTCTCTGAGAACTAGCTGCTTCAAAAGTGCGAGCAGTCATGCATATGTGTTCATATATTGCCTAAGTTATTCTTACTTAGGCATATGGATTAGTTTTCTAGGACTGTCATAACAAATTGTAACAAATTTGATGGCTTAAAACCACAGAAGTCTGTTTACTCACAGATCTAGAGGCTAGAGTATGAAACCAAGGTATTTGGTTGGTTCCTTTTGGACACTGAGGGAGAATCTGTTCTATGCCTCTATCCCGACTCCTGGTGGCTGCTGGCAACTCTTGGTGCTCTTTGGCTTGTTGCCTCAAGCCAATTTCTGCCTCTGTCTTCACGTGGCATTCTTCTCTGTGTCTGTGTCTTTGTTGTCTTGTCTTCTCTTCTTTTATCTACTCTTCTTTGTCTTCTCTTCTGTTACAAAGATTTGTCATTAGATTTAAGGCTTACACTTATCCATGATGATTATATCTCAAGATCCTTAACTTCATTACATAAGCAAAGTCACTTATTCCAAATAAGGTTACATTTACAAGTTCTGTGGTTATGAACATATTACTGGGGAGGGGGTGTATTACTCTGTTTTCATACTGCTATAAAGAACTGCCTGAGATGGGGCCATTTACAAGGGAAGGAGGTTTAATTGACTCACAGTCTGCATGGCTGGGAAGACCTCAGGAAACTTACAATCATGGTGGAAGGTGGAAGGTGAAGAGGAAGCAAGGCACCTTCTTCTTAAGGCAGCAGGAAGGACAAGTGCCAGCAGGGGAAATGCCAGATGCTTATAACACCATCAGATCTTGTGAGACTCACTCACTATCACGAGAACAGCATGGGGGAAACTACACCCATGATTCCATTACTTCCACCTGGTCTATCCCTTGACATGGAGGGACTACGGGGATAACAATTCAAGATATGGGTGGGGGCAGCAAGCCTAACCATATCAGAGGGTGTCATTATTCAACCTAATACAGCACCCTAATGCCTAAAGACTAAGTCCAAATTTTCTCCCATGACTTTAGCTTGCTGTCTTAATCTCATTTTTTGGTATCAACAGTGCCCACAGCTGGATTTCCTGGAGGCTCCTAGAACTCCACTTTCTCTCCATCCAACACTGTCTGCTACATCACTACAAATTGCTCAAGTGACCTTTCCTAATCAGGATATTCATACTCTCTTTTTCAGTCTTCGTGTATACTCTGGTAGATTCCCCCTCTCCCCCTAAGAGAACACTAGCATGATGCCTTTTTTCTCTATTACTACAATAAGTCAAAACTTGTTCTTCCATCTACTGTTCTGTAAGTCCCCTCATGGGACTCAAGCTGTAATCCTTTCCAGGCTCCTCAAAATACTTTCTCCGGAATTTAAACTCTAGGAAAAGTAAAATGTCCATATTATATATTCAATGGCTTCTCTGAATATTTATTTTACCTTCCATTCTACAAACCTGGCTCTTCCCAGAGGTCATCCTTCCCTACAGCCCTCCCATGGTGTGATACCTTTCTTATTTCACTGGGCCTAGGATAAATGTCCTCTTTGATCTCCATTCTCAGTTCCAGAATGTTGCTCCTTCTTCCTCCCTAAACCTTCCAGCTTCTTTGACAAATATACTCCAAAGTTATACCACCCACTTTTCTTTTTCCTTTGTCACATTCCTATCCTTCTGAGTAATCCTCCTAATTTTTGCAAGATTGTAGCACCTAAATTCACTCAGTTTCTCCACTACTTACTACTCTTAGCATCATCCTTGATCACTCAAAACCATCTACTACTCAAGCTTCTCAATACCTTGTCTTCTTATCCTCCAAACACCCCATCTCACATTTCTACCTTCCTTTGTCTAACTGTTCCCACCTCCTGGGCCATTTCTTAGACTGTCCTTACAAATAACTCAAACATAATTAAATATTCCACCTCAGCGTCTACTCTTCTGTGTAGCAACACTCATTTTCTATTTCTACTTTCTCTAGATCTCTCAGTCCAATACTCCAACAACTCAGTAGATAGGTCTGTAATTCCATTAACATTTTCCCCTTTTCTTCTCCATCTTCCTTCAGTTTGTCACTACCTCTGTATTCAGTTGAGAGTCTATATGATTCATCTATTGTTATCATCTCATTACTTGTCTATGTCATTCTCTTTCTTGCCTGTTTCCTTCATCGTAATCATCTGCAAAATCAGAATTTTGGCTTCAATTCAACTTTTGCTTTTGTCTCTAGCACCGTTGCAAGATGATTGAGGCTGGATAAATCACAGTACATGCTAACTGTGCTTAACTTCAAATGTATGATCCAAACACTGTCCAGGAAATCTATTATATTTGCTCATCCAATTCACTCTACTACTCACCAAAAGAACTATTTCTTACTTTTTCTTCACTTCCTAATATACTAAATCATCACTTCCCCTTCCTCATTTTCAGCTGGTGACCTGCTTCTCGTTTTCTGAAAAAAAATAAATAAAAATAAAAATTAAAAAAAATAAAAAAAAAAATTTAATCAGAGGTCTTCAGCCTTACACCAAATCCGTTAACCCCATCTGCACCCTTTTACTCCACCATTATTCTCTTTCAGTGAATGGACTCAGATCCCCTATCTAAGCAAATCTCTTTATTTGTGACCTGGGTCCTATTTGTTCTTGTCCCTAAAGTGCTTCACTCCTACAATTTTTCCCATCTTTTTCCATGCCGTCATCTATTCTTTCTCTATTTGATCATTTTCATCAAATAAAAATTGTGCTTAATAAATACCCAATAGGACAAAAATTTATATTTCCTCCAACAGATACCATTAACATTTCCTTCCTCTTTTTGACAAAATTTGCAGTAAGTGTTGCTTACACTGTTTTCACTGTCTCCCCCTTTAATCTCTCTTGAATTCCATCAAGTCATGCCTTTATCCTCATCATTACTCTAACACGCCTTTGTCAAGGGATTTAATTCACTGGTCAGTTCCCACCACTGAGCTTACTTAATCGACTCTTTGTAGCATTTGACACAGTTGATTTCTATCGTAAAACAACTTTTGCATTTGGCTCTGGGAATACAATCACTTTTTGCTTTTACTTCTACATCAATCAAATGTCCATTTGTTAAATTATTTTCTTTCTGATCACTCACTCTTGGAGTTTCAGAGGGCTCAGTCTTCAGACACCTCTGACTTGCAGTCATTCCCTATGTAAACTCACTATTTATGCTTGATTAAACACTCTTATAAACTGGGGTAGCTAAGTGTATACTTCAGCTCCTATCACCACCTGGCTTTCCAAAGTCACCTACATAACTACCCATCTGATTCTCTAATTGGAAGCCTAACATGAATCTCAAACTTCACATCTCTCAATTTGAATTCTTGGTTTACCATTGAGATCTGCTGCTCCCTAAGTTCCTCCCATCTTACTGATCTGCTTCTCATTTCTGAACAAAAAAAAAAAAATAGATTTAATCAGAGGAGGTCTTCAGCCTTACACCACCAAATCTATTAACCCCATCTGCACCCTTTTATTCCACCATGCTTCTCATCCAGTTTATGGAGTCAGACCACCTATCCATCATCCACCCAATTTTCCAAAGAATTTTAAAACATCCCTAAGTTTTTCCTTTTCCCTGATTCTCATGCATCAGCATGCCCATGTTTCTTCAAAACACATCCAAGACCTGACTACTATTCACCAATGCCACCACTGCCATCCTGGCCCAGGTAGCCATTACCCCATTTAACTAGTCCACTGCAATAGGTTACTAGGTGTTCACCTGTTTCTGCTCTGCCATCTACTATCTATAGTCCAGGCAACAACCAGGTAAATCTTAGTAATATACAAGGTGAATCATGCAACACTGTTCAATCTTACTCCAAGTAAAATCCAAATCCTCTACTATGGCCCCCAAAGTTTTACATAATCTAGCCTCAGCTTCCTTTCTAACCTCATCATACTCCTGCTAGCTCATTGCGCTCTATGCATGCTTGCACATGCTGTCCTTCAAATGCAATAAGCATGTCTCAGCCTTGTGGGCTTAGGATCTGCATTCCTATGTGTTGGCACGCGTTCTCCCTCTTCACTCAGGCCTCTTTCAAATACACCTGCTCACGGAGGCCTCCCTTAGGGCCTTTTCCAAAAAGACCCCACACTTCCCAGCCCCTTCCTGACCCCATTCCTTGCCTTACTATGTTTCATAGCATTTATCTTCAACTGACTTTGTATTATACATTTTTAGAAAATGGTTTAGATTCACAGAAAAATTATGAAGATGGTATAGAGTCCATAATGTATACTCAGTATTGCCCCTATTATTATTATTAGTTGCCCCTATTATTATTATTATTATTATTATTATTATTATTATTTGAGACGGAGTCTCGCTCTGTTGCCCAGGCTTACATTAGGGGTACGTATCTCACAATGAATAAAACAATATCAATGCATTATGATTAACTAAAGTCCATACTTTATTCACATTTCCTTAGTTTTTACTTAGTGTCCTTTTTCCCTTCCAGAATCCCATCCAGGACAGCACATTACATTCAGCTGTCATGTCTCCTTGGTCTCCTCTCTGCTGGGATAATTCCTCACACGTTACTGCTTTTTGATGACTTTTAATGTTTTCAGGAGCATTGGCCATGTATTCTATAAAATTTTTCTCTGTTGAAATTTGTCCGATTTTTTCTCATGATTAGACTAGGGTTATGTGTACTGGGGAGAAAGACTGCAGAGGTGAAGTGCCCTTTTCATCGCAGTATATCAAAGGTAAATGTTACGCACATGATTTATGACTGTTGACGTTGACCTTCACGACCTGGTGGAGGAAAAGTTTGTCATGTTTCTCCACCGGGAAGTTGTTCTGCTCCAACTCCTTTCCACGCTGTGTTCTTTGAAAGAAAGGTTCTATGTGCTACCCACACTTACGGATGGGAAGAGAATCTCCGCCTCCTTGTGGGCAGAGTAGGAATTATACTTTTATTTGTTAATAGGTTTATTTTCTCCCTTCCTCACACAATATAAGCTCAGCTTGGGATTCTCATGGCCTAAAACAGTTCCTGGTATAGTTTCTAATATGCATAGGCTCCCACTAAATATTAATGAAAGTAAACAATTAATCTCCCACTGCATATACCCATTCATATGTCTGAGGCTCGATAGGGGCACTTTCATCCACCTAAAAATCTCTTTTTTCTTTTCTTTTTTTTTTTTTTTTTGAGACGGAGTCTCGCTCTGTAGCCCAGGCTGGAGTGCAGTGGCCGGATCTCAGCTCACTGCAAGCTCTGCCTCCCGGGTTCACGCCATTCTCCTGCCTCAGCCTCCCGAGTGGCTGGGACTACAGGCGCCCGCCACCTCGCCCGGCTAGTTTTTTGTATTTTTAGTAGAGACGGGGTTTCACCATGTTAGCCAGGATGGTCTCGATCTCCTGACCTCGTGATCCGCCTGTCTCGGCCTCCCAAAGTGCTGGGATTACAGGCTTGAGCCACTGCGCCCGGCCAAAATCTCTTTTTTCTTTTTCTCATATTTTTCAGTAAATTATCATTCAGTATTAAAACACCTTTTTTCACTGTTCATGTCTGCCTAAATTGGAAGACACATTCACATACACATTGCATTCTAACTGCGTATAACGTGGAGTGGTGTGCCCACAGCTCAGCAGCGTAACTCATTCTTCACATCTCTACTTGCTGCCATCGCTGATGAGTACCTTGAGATTTCTTTACCTTTATGTTACCCTAATGCCTAGCACTGAGCCTGGAATATTGTATGCTCTTTCCCGGTGTTTGCTGGTTGAGGAGATTAAACTAGCTTAACAGCTTGATGACTTTCACAAAGTTGCCTTTTTCTAGCTTTTTGCAGGCACCTGGCGTGAGTCACCTGCTCACAATAAAACCAAATCCTTTCTTTGGATTATAGCCCATTGATGTTGAATGGTTCTTTCCCTCCCTGGAGCCAACATCAGAGTTTTGTTGTATTATAATCATTAGGACCTTAGTTAGCCCCTTTCATGCCAGGAGCTCTGGAAGGGTAGGGTTAAAGGCTTAAACCAGGAAAGAATAGAGACTCAAAGAAATGATCAAGAAGTGGCTGGCAATCAAAACTCTCCAGGACTTTAGCCATAGTTGGAGCAGGTAACCTGAAGGAATCAGGAAGAATATAGGGAACTATTTTTCCATTTCAACTACCTTATTTCATCAAGCTGCATTTCTCTGAGCTCAGTGTATGTGGTTTCATCATGCATGGGGCCTCAGCTTTCCTGCGGTAGCCTGTGATGCTAGATACTGGATGAGGATGAAGAACAAAAGATGCTTGCAAAATAAAAAGATTGTTAATCGGCCGGGCGCGCTGGCTCAAGCCTGTAATCCCAGCACTTTGGGAGGCCGAGAAGGGTGGATCATGAGGTCAGGAGATCGAGACCATCCTGGCTAACACGGTGAAACCCCGTCTCTACTAAAAAATACAAAAAAAAAAAAAAAAAACTAGCGGGGCGAGGTGGCGGGCGCCTGTAGTCCCAGCTACTCGGGAGGCTGAGGCAGGAGAATGGCGTAAACCCGGGAGGCGGAGCTTGCAGTGAGCCGAGATCCGGCCACTGCACTCCAGCCTGGGCCACAGAGCAAGACTCCCTCTCAAAAAAAAAAAAAAAAAAAAAGATTGTTAATCAGGAATTGTGCATGACAGTTTTGTATTCCTACCTACTGCACAAAACCCACAGATTTGATAACAATCCAGATGTCCAGACAGTTGAATATCAACTATTTTCTTGGTTTTCAAAATATAATTTGTTTTCCTATTTTAATAACTTTTATATTATAGAAGCGGACATGCTCACTTGAGAACATATGAAAATAAAGAAAAATGTAGATAAAATAATAAATATTTGCCCGTAAAGATTTGCCCACTTTGAAAATGAGTTAGTATTTTAATATATATAGCCTTCTATTCAAGTGTTTATAAGCAGCACATTTAAAACAGTTGGGGTTAGGCCGAGTGTGGTGGTGCATGCCTATAATCCCAGCACTTTGAGAGGCCGAGGCAGGTGGATTACCTGAGGTTGCGAGTTTGAGACCAGCCTGACCAACATGGAGAAACCCCATCTCTACTAAAAATACAAAAAATTAGCTGGGCATGGTGGCGCATATCTGTAATCCCAGCTGCTCAGGAGGCTGAGGCCAGAGAATTGCTTGAACCTGGGAATTGGAGGTTGTGGTGAGCCAAGATTGCACCATTGAATGCCAGCCTGGGCAACAAGAGTGACACAACGTTAAAAAAACAAAAAAAAAAAAAAAAAAAAAAAAAAAGAAAAGAAAAAAGAAGAATGTAATTATATATACAACTTGTACCTTGCTTTTCTCAGGTAGCATTATAAAATAGCATAATTTTGTGTTTCAAAATGATCTTTTCATGACAAAATTTTAAATGATTGTGAAGTATTTTATCACATGGATATCCCATAATTTTTCAAATATTCCTCTATTTTGGAGAGGTTCCAAATTCTCATCATGACAAATGTTTGCCCCCCCCAGTAGACCCCCAAAATAGAGATAAGCACAAAAGTCTGAGGGAAAAGAAAGGGGATGATTTTACCAGACAGAGAGACCCTAGGAAGTTTCCCCCAAAAGGTGATAAGTTGGATCTTAATATGAACCGGCTTGGTGAAAAAGTGAAAGGAAGAATATTCTAAATATTCAGAGGAAATGCAGAGACT
The DNA here is from genome assembly GCF_002776525.5 of Piliocolobus tephrosceles. Classification (NCBI taxonomy): domain Eukaryota; kingdom Metazoa; phylum Chordata; class Mammalia; order Primates; family Cercopithecidae; genus Piliocolobus; species Piliocolobus tephrosceles. The sequence goes on along the minus strand of NC_045444.1, from coordinate 4,646,008 downwards.
TGAAATCTCAGCATTGGAGCTTACCACCTTCTAAGGCAGCTTTTCTATCATTAAATATTTCTAATTTTTTGAGAGGCCCTTTTTATGTTAAGCAAATATTCTTTCTCAGTATAACTTTCATGACTTGTTCTGCCTTCCATAGCAGCACTAAATAAGTCTATTCCTCCTACCATATATTAATACTTTTAAAAAATTGCAAGCAGCTGCTTGGTTTATCCTTAGACTCAAATGATTGTGAGAGCAGTAAGAGACTTCAAAGGTCATTCACTTCGACTTTCTCATTTTTTAAACCAAGAAAAATTGGTTCAGAATAGGACAGTCACCAACCTCCCAAGGCATACATATTTAGTGGCAGTGCTGAGTGGATAAATCATATTTCCAACTCTCAACCCACTTCTCTTTTTAATATGCTTCCTTCTCTTCTCCATTGTGAACTTCCCAGTTCCTCCTGTCAACTCTAAATAATTGGATTCAGAAAATATGATTAAGTATAGAGTTTCTTTGAGGCAAATTTTGAGGCTGGCCACCCATTAACATCAACTCCAAAGCAATGGGGTCAGCATTCCAAAGTAGAGAAGGTATGGTTTCCTTTACATAGAAATTTTAGCAGGACTATATTTTTTATACAAGACCAGTGCATACACCCTAGTGATTTGATTAGCTACAGATTTCTACACTACAAGGAAGAGGACTTTATTACTCCATAAGGAGGATAATCTGAGGGAGGGGGGTCTTTTCTTTGGCACTATTTGGTCTTGAATATTTACAGAAAAAAGACAGAAGTTGTATCTGCATACCATGTGACTCAGGTTTCACCGCCACATTCCTCAGAATAAAGTACCAACAGCTTTATGTCTGAATTATTTTAAGTTTGAATTACTGAATTTCATCCTCCAAGTATTCTTTGTTCAAGACTCTTTTCCCACGTCTTCTGGATCTTGGTCACTTTCTCCCGAAATAGCTCCAGCAGTGCTTCAGTTCACCTGAGTTTAGTTACACAAAACATGATATCCCCAGCATTTTTCCTAGGCATTTCAATAACACAACTCAGTGAGTTCTGGCAAGCTCCTGATGCACCAGTTTTCACAAATGAAAAAACGGAGGCTTTGAGAGGTGCAGGACCTTGACCAATCTAACAAAAATGGTAAGTGCTGAAAGTAGAATTTAATTTTAAATTTGTCTGTAATTCCTTGAATACAACTACATTTGTCCTATATTTTTTGTTGTTGTTGTTACAGCTTTGTTTTAGAATCCTCTAATTATTACACAACTAATTTATAGCAGAACAGTAATCACAATCCAGGTATTTTGATTTCAGTAATTTTTTTTTGCCTTTCTTAACCACATGACGACATCACATACAAGTAATCAATCCAAAGTGAGAGTTAGACAATTGTGCATGGTCAGGTTATGGCAATAATTTAAATTCTATCATCAACCATTAGCATAGACATCACACCCTAGATACTTGAATCTTAATGCTAAAAAAGCCTGAGTGTATCATGAGTCTGACTCCCTGGGGTTTTCTTTACGTTGCTACTGCCTTGTTGAACCAGATGAAAGGTAGCACAAGCCTTCCAATGTCAGGTTTCCAAAGACTCAACAGGTAGAGCACAAAGGGGTAAGCAGCAGGTTTGCTTGCATTTTAAATTAAAACTTGTTGTCAGCCTTAAAAACAAGAGCATCACAAGATGTTTGGCAAAATGGTAATGTATCGCTGATTATTTTAATTCTAAAGAAAGTCACAGCCTATAATTAAATATCCTCAACTTGATTTTGGCTCCCTTTGTAAAAATAAACAAGGAAAAACATAAGTGGGTAGGAGGCTGGAGACCTTCCCAAATACTTCAGGGATAGGACTCATGGAATCGTTGCCAACATGCCCATTTGGGAAGCTCCAAAATGTGTGGGGCCTTCTTTCCCCAACTCACACAAACAATGGCAGATTGAATTTTTATTTGAAAAACTTTCTAAGGCACAAAATCAAAGACATCGATGTTTTGCAGGCAGAGTATTTATTATGTACATAACCATTCCACAGAAAGTAAAAATATTACTGCAATCCATTTCTAATCAAAATAAAATTTCAAAATAGCATCTACTTATCATTGAATCTCACTATTTTGATTCTTCTATTTAAAGAAGCATTTTAATGCAGTGGGGAAAAAACATGAGCAAGGATGAAGATACTGCAGTTGTGATATGAAGTATATGCTGTTTCAGGTACACTGCAGATCAGGGTGCTTTTAAATCCATTCCTTCATTTAACAACTTTTTATTCAGTCTCTTCTCAATGTCACTCCTCTTCCTAGCCCTTGAAATAGTGAAGAAGACAATTCCATTCCTGCCCTCAAGTATCTTATATTCTAGAAGAGGAAAGAGAAGGAATAAATGCAAAGACACTTGTAAGCACTTTTCTAATAGTGTTGATTATTCTGAAGACCATCAAAAGGGTGATGTAGCAAGAAGGGATTTATGGGGTATGCTACACAAATGACTGTAATACAGTGGAAGAAAGGATTGACGCTAGGTTATTTCTAGATAGGGAGATCTGAGGGAATTTCATGGAAAAAGCATTTTTAACTGCCCTTTGAATAATGGATCTTTCCTGTAGAAATGGGGCACTATCATCTCAGGTGGAGGGAACAGCAAAGCAGCACTGCAAACACGGTGGAAGCCCTTCGTTTGGGAGGTCACAGGCATCCATGTCTCATGTTGCAATCCATGAAATGCAGAGTCTGGAGGTTTTACTCACCTCAGAGACATCACAGGAATGAAATGACACTTCTTCCCATCTTCCCATGATTCTGCAGGACCCACTTCTCTCCTCTTGTATAATACGGTTCTGGGAATAATCTTTTAACTGGTCTCCCTGCTTTCAGCTGCCTGAAAGATCTTTCTAAAGTACTGCTTCTCAAATTATTTTGACCACACCCTCAGTAACAAAAACTTACTTTGTGACCTACTGCACACATTTTACAAAACAAATTAATTACTCTAATTGCAGTGCCTTTTAAGATTGCCTTTTTATTATAATTGATTCTATTTCTTTAAGAAAATATAGCGATCTGGATATCTAATTTCATGACCCTAATGGATTTAAAACCCCTGTGTGTAACTCCCAGCTCTAAAGAACAAACGTCCATAGGATTTCGTTACTTACCCTTCAGTGGGTCCCTGTTGCCTTCATGATAAAGTTCAAATTCCTTAGCAGGGCTTATAAGGCCTCGATCTGGCCCTTGTCTTCCTCCTGTAGATCAACCTCTTTATTTCTAGCCTCATCAGTTCTATTCCCGCCATCTTGAATTGCTTGCAGTTTCTCAATCCTGCCCCTTGGTGACTCCGAATGTGCTGTCCTTTCTCTCGTTTATGTAACCCCAACCCACCATCACTACCACTTCACCAATCTCCGTTCCTGGGTCTCCTGGCTTATTCATACCCATAGTTCAAGCTTATCTGAAGTCATGTGGAATGCGTGGAGAAAAAACAAAACATCTTCCCCCATGGCTGCTGGTTTGGGTTTGGTTTCCAGCCCATATCCTTCCGTATTCCTGAGCGTACTTCCAGGGATGCCTTCATTCTATTGCATTATAAATTCATTGCTTTTTCTGTAAATCCCTATAGCAGAGGCAAGGTCTGAGTTTTTAAGCTCTGTATCTTTAAATCCTGGAACCCCATAGATATTCAATAAATGTGTGATTATTAAATAAATAAATGCTTTAATTAACGGGCAAACATGAGAAACTCCTCCCAAGGTACCTATGAACTCTATATTTCCAGAAAATTTTTCCTAGTTAATTGTGAGTCATCTAGAGATTTTGTTTTTCTTCATCTTTTCTCTGCTTCCTGAAAGCTGACATTGTCACTCATGTGCATAAAGGATTTGTCAATCAATGTGTCTTAGCTGAGCACATTCTTTGATTCTATGATTGAGTGATAAGGTTCCGGAAGCTCTTATCTCCTAACAATCTTAAAGATTGGAGAATCCATGTTGCCTTCTGAAGTGTTAAATAATGAAGTAAGGTTAACTTGAATGTCCTTGTTTTCAAATATTTTAGGGAGTTTAATGTCAATGACAATGGCCAGCAGAGTATGGTTTTCAAGACCTTCATACACTTAACAGTTAGGCTTATTTCCTGCACATTTAATAAGGGATGGGAGACAATCTGCAGGATTTTTAATAGGCAGTTCTTAGAGAAGGAACGTTGGATAACGACAGGAGGGCACAAGGGTTTGTCAGATTTTCAGTATTCTGGAAATATGTATGCTAAATTTTTCTAAACACATGTAACATTCAGCGTGTTTATATAAAAATGCAAGTCACTGCTCTCTCAGGAAAAAAGACTATACAAAATAACACATATATTTTCAAGAGTGCACATTCATACTAGTATGCTAATTCATAGATGAAATTGTTGCTCTTTCATTATAAACCAAGTGGGGATTCTGCTAGTCACTTTTCTAGGTGATGAGAAGAATAAAGTGATGATGAGACACATTCTAAATTCTTTGCCTACAAACTGTGGAACGTAGAGGAATTTCAGTCTTTGTGCTTTGAGACTGGTTTACCTGGGAGCATTGAAAAAGAGACCTACATAATGCAGAAAAAAATCCCTCCTCTTTTCAGGAAAAGAAATAACAATAAAAATAAAAATCTGGAAATGAGAATGATCCTAAGCTAAGCTCCATTTTTTTTCTCATCAAAACTGACAGATACAACAGTACATCTTTCCATCACTCATCTGTCAGCAGCAGCTTAGCTTGGCGAGTTGACCCACCAAACCCTTTGACACGGGGACTATTGTCCCGCCAGCAAATAACCCTCAGCAACAATGAAAGCAAAAGGAAGAAGTGAGCATGCATGAGAAAGAAAAATTGGGAAAAGTGATACATTTCCTGATGGTATCTCTCCTCTATTTCTATTATAGCTTTAAAACACATACACACTCACAAACCGATATGTGGAGCTTCACAAATTTAAGTTATCCTCACCACAAAAACCATTCGAGAATCTTTTTAGATTATCAGTTATAGCAGCATTAGAATAGAAATCTTATTAGCTTTAAATTTATAGATCCACACCAAATGCATTTCTGTACACCAGAAGGGGAAATAGGGGAAATGTCGAGGTTTTTGCCTCTTTTTCCATGAAAGGAAGCTACCTCACATCAGTGAAACCATACTTAAGAGTCTGCTTGTATTTCCCTTGTAGCACCCAGGGCAACTCAAGTAATCAGAAAGCATTTTGATGCTATAGATAGTGGTGGATGCTGTAAGGTGTTGTGCCTCAATACTCCTTCAGAGGCCCACAACCAGTGATGGATTGATGTAAGGGAATAAGGTTTTGCTGAGAGCCAGCAGATTGCCAAGCTTCTGGTGAGATCAGCTGAGGCCATCAGTTGGCCTCCGTCACAGCTCACTCCTCTTCTGCCTGTTCCCCCTTCTCTTCCCTCCTTTTCACAGGGGTTGACCCCAAAGGCCTCTCCGAGAACCCAACTTGCAACAGGAAAACATAACAAATGCTTGTTGGGTGGGGGTAACGTGGCAAAACAATGACTAAATAGATTTTCTCAGTTGAATTCAAATGTACTTTCTGGTAGCTGAGAAAGCGTGAAGACCTCTTACCAATTATCTAAGTCCATATAGCATTTGGGCTGCTATAACAAAATACCATAAACTGGATGGCTTACAGACCACAGAATTTTCATACAGCCCTGGATGCTGGGAAGTCCCAGATGAAGGCACTGGCAGATTCCATGCCTCATGAGTGCTCACTTTCTAGTTCACTGATAGCACCTTCTTGCTGTGCCCTCACATGGTGGAAGAGGTGAGCAGGAGTCTTTTTTAGGCCTCTTTTAAAAGGGCACTAATCTTACACGTGATGACTCTGCCCAGTGACTTCATCACCTCCCTACATTCGCCAGCTCCTAATACCATAACTTTGGGGGTCAGCAGTATAACATTGAGGGGAATGGAAACATTCAGACCATAGCAAGAATTAAGTCTTTGCACAGCAGTAGAAGTTTGAATTGCGTGTCTACATCATTTCAGGTAACTTGACATTACAAAATCAAATAGAAGCCATTCAACTTGGACTCAGGATAATGCTATGACCAAACAGACGGGTGTCAGAAAGCCGAGATACAGTTCTCATCATTTACCATCTATGTGACCTTAGGTGAGTTAATCGACTTCTTTAGGACTAAACATGCTTGTTAATAAAATATAGACATTAATAATACTATTTTATACATAGGGTTCTTATGAAGACTAACAAAAAAAATCACAGATAAATATAAACAAAGTGCTTACCTCAGTGCATGGTGTAATGGGAACATTCAATGAGAATTCTCTTATAAATACACTCAGTTATGCTGCGTGAAGCCCAAAGTCCTCAACATCTCAAATGCCCTGGCCTCCCACTTTGCCTCCCACCCCATTCCTCTCATACCCTCCCCTCACTTGCTATGTCTGTCACGCTGGATTCCTTGATGTCTTCAAACACATGAGTACAATTCTTCCTTATGACTTTTGTGTTGCTTGTTCCATCAGCTATAATGGCTATCTCCCTTTGAGCAAGTGTTTCCTCAGATGCCATCTACTAAATGTCATTCATGTTTATCATCTTGTTTAAAATCACAACTTGTTCCTCAAGTCCCATACCAATGATCTTAATACCACTTACTGAGACCTATGGTTTCTTTTTCTCACTGCATGAATCACCTTCTAACAAATTATATATATATATATGTTATACATATGCACACATATATGTGTGTACATATACATACGAGTATGTGTGTGTATGTGCATATAGTTTATTTTTGTATTGTTTTTGCTTACCTATGAGGGCCAAAAAATTTTTTTTTTTATTATACTTTAAGTTCTAGGGTACATGTGCATAATGTGCAGGTTTGTTACATATGTATACCTGTGCCATGTTGGTGTGCTGCACCCATCAACTCGTCAGCACCCATCAATTCATCATTTATATCAGGTGTAACTCCGCAGTGCAATCCCTCCCCCCTCCCCATGATAGGCCCCAGTGTGTGATGTTCCCCTTCCCGAGTCCAAGTGAACTCATTGTTCAGTT
>NC_045444.1:4612965-4633915 GCF_002776525.5 Piliocolobus tephrosceles | reverse complement strand
ACCCCAGTACCTCAGTTGAAAATGCAGAAATCACCGGTCTTCTGTGTTGCTCGCGCTGGGAGATGGAGACTGGAGCTGTTCCTATTCGGCCATCTTGCTCCGCCCCCCCGCCAAGATTTTTGTCTATTTTGTACATTGTCTCATTTTAACTACCTATAAGAGGACAGGTACATCATAAAGGCTTGATAATTGTTCAGTAAAAGCCTAGTAACTAGGACCATAAAACAAATATTGCTGTTGTATATCATACATGTTATTAATAAAGAAAAGGTGTTTTAACCAGGTGAGTTTATCAAAGCACATACAGAAGTCCCTTGTTTGAAAAAATAATTAATTCATTATCTCACTGAGAGGGTCAGCATTCCAGCATGTTTTGCTTGCTCTTCTGCTCAAGATCTCCCAAGGCTGAGATCAAAGTGCCGGCCTGCTACACCCTCATTTGGAGGCTTTACAAGGGACAACATCTGCTTATAATCTCACCAGATTGGTGCCAGAATTCAATTCCTTGTGGTTGTAGGACTGAGGTCCCACTGTCATGCCAGATATCAGCCAGGGACTATTTCAAGCTCCTAGAGGCAACTCTGAGGTCCTTGTCCTGTGACTTCCCTGGAGGGGCTCTCACTTTCAACCTTCAAATCTCTGACTTCAGGAAGGGCTCTGTCTCTGTTAAGGATTTGCCTGGCTGGGTGCGGTGGCTCACGCCTGTAATCCCAGCACTTTGGGAGGCCAAGGCGGGTGGATCACGAGATCAGGAGATTGAAACTATCCCGGCTAACACGGTGAAACCCCTTCTCTACTGAAAAATACAGAAAAAAATTAGCTGGGCTTGGTGTTGAGCGCCTGTAGTCCCAGCTATGCAGAAGGCTGAGGCAGGAGAATGGCGTGAACCTGGGAGGCAGAGCTTGCAGTGAGCTGAGATCTCACCACTGCACTCCAGCCTGGGCGACAGAGCGAGACTTCGTCTTAAAAAAAAAAAAAAAAAAAAAAATTTGCCTAATGAATCAGGACCACTCAAGTAATCTCCTTCTTAATTAACTCAAAGCAGAATTATTAGTAACCTAATCTTATGAGCAATAACCCATCATATTCCCAGAACTCCGGAGGAGATGAATATACACAAGGGTGAGGGACATCTTGCTAGCATCTGAGAATTCTACCCAACACACATGTCCTAGTGGAAAAGAGAAATAGATGCAAAACATTATAGTGTTATCTATGCTCTGTTTGAGGAAAATGCATAAAACAACAGGAGCACAGAGTACCTGAGAGTCAAGCAGGTTCCTGGATAAGGAAAGATGGTATTTAATTAAGAAAGTTAAGGCAGAAGAAGGTTCTCTATGCAAAGAAAATGACAAGAATCAAAGGCCGGAGATGAATTCTAGCGTGATGTGGCCAGAGTATTATAAAGAACTTAGAATTTACAGAACATCTGTGCCCATGGCCTGGAGGTACGTATCATGATATTTGCAAGGAAACAGAAGTCCTCAAGAGACTTCACATTTAAATGCCAGGTAATTTTTTAAAAAAATGTATTTAATATATACTACACATTTAAATGCCAGGTAATTTTTTTAAATGTATTTAATATATACTAAATATATGTTAACAACTATGTCCCAATCAGTATGAATTAACAGAATAGAATTAATTACTTGGAGATTCCAAAGGTCATAGTAAACTTTCTTTATTCTTTATTCCTTAAAAGTAGGAAAAAATTATATGATAGTGGGTGTAGGAGGGAGAGCTGTGTTTCTGGCTGAGGGAGTAACATGAGCAGATTCAGGAGGCCCAAAGATGAAAGGCACTAGTTAGGAAGGGGTGGGAAAGCAAACAGAATAGCAACTAATTATAGCTGAGGATTCACACTGAGAAGAAAAGGATAATGTAATTGAATGGAGGTTGAACCATATCCTAGAAGACTTTAAATGTCAGGCAGAGGAGCTAATATTTGATGGAAGAGTATATAGGGAGCTACTGTAAATTCCTGAAAAGGGAAGTTTTGAATAAAAACTACATTTGCACAATTAGTCTGATGGTGATAGGCAAGGTCGTTCAGCAATTCCAGTGGGCTTTGTGGTTGTCTAATTTCATGTGTTTTTAACAGTTCTAAAAATTTTATTCTGGTTTGAAATGCAAGAGGCTCCTTTCCTGGCTATATATCATTGCCACATTGCTTGTGACTTATTGCTATTGTTATATTTCCTTCTGTCATTTCAATGGGATTTTTGGATGAAGGAGAGGTAAACGCATATGTTTAGTCAGACTTCTTGAACTATAAACTCTGTATTTTTTACATAGTTAAGGTTACTCTCCTCTGTATGTATTACTTGAACATTTCACGATTTAACACAGCATTTCCTATGTTATTTTTAAAATCTCCTTAAATGTGGTTTTGATGGTTGTGTGCTGTTTCATAATACAGTATCACTTCAATTTTCCTAACTTCTCATAGAATATTTGTTTCCTTTATCTATCTAGCTATATATAAATGTCCTTATTTGTTTCTATATGTCAAACTGTAACTCATGGGTAAGCATTGCAGAATGAAACAATCACAGAATTTCTTCCCAATATAAAATGCATTTTAGAAAAAGATCACTGTAAAAATTAACTAGGAAAAGGTCTAAAATACTATTTTTAAAACTTTGAAATTTTATAAACAAATTAAGAGACACCAGGAGAGAGTGTGGCTTAGTACAGATTTCAGTTCTGTCTCTACTTCTGAAAAATTGATTGTGGGAAGAAGAGACACCTGACAAAGCCTGAGGAATCTAACCAAAATCTCTGATTTGAAGAAAACTAAACTGAAGGATTAGAAAACAACTCAGAAAAAAAGTTGATTTTTTTTTTTTTTTTCCGGAATACTAAACTCCCCCTGTAATGGGCCCATCTTATCAAAAATGGAGAAAATGACAGTAGGATTTTTTTTTTCGGTGCCCTAGAATGGACTGGGAGAACCAAGCAAAGACCAGGCTGTACCTTTATAGCTTACTCACTCACAGACACACACATACACATACATTCAATCGTAGAAATAATAAACTCTGATGTAGGACAGTTAGCAAAACAGGTGGACAGAGCCTACATCTCCAACCAGTGTTGGATGGAGCAGCAGCTGTGTTCTCTCTGCCCCTGCCTGCATTCCAATCACCCAAGGCATCTACAATAAAATGTGCATAGGATGAAATACGGATTACAGCTCAGAAGGAAAGACGAATGAGTTGCATTATCAGAGTTCCTAGAAGGTAAAACTGCTCATATGAAGCATCAGTGAAATAAAAAAAATAAAATACTGTGCAAGCCTAACACAGAAAAACAAAGATTCAAAACAGAGAAACAAAATGAATATCAGACATAAAAATAAATGACACATCCAACCTAGACAAAAAATAATAATAATAATGCAATGAACTAAGGAAAATTCTCAATTAGGACTTTAAGCTATATATAAATATTTTTTGAAATAATTAAGTAGAATAAGATCTAAAATATTAAATAACAAATAGTAATTTATACTATGGCTTTATATAATGCTATTCTAATTTTCTCATTACCCACAATAAACTGCTTATAACCTAACAAACTACAACAAAATCACTGTATAAGCACAGTATATAACATAAGCAAAAGAGAAAGGAAATACTTTTCTCAAAATGTCTCAAAAGAACAAAATTCCAAACATATATACTACTGATTAAACCATATCCTACAATTATTACTAAATGGAACGCTTTTATAGCTTAGAACATCTGCATTCTGGTTAACAGTGACTTTTGAGCTTTCCTTGAGTAAAATAGTATTTTCTTTTTCTTTCTTTTAGAAAGAAAAAAGTTTTCTTTCTGCAACTCTCATACAGCAAAATGAAACTGCTTGAATTCAGTTACCAATAGTGACTTTTTTCATGTTGTTCACAGTATTCATGGGTCCAATCTTGGGAGTGGCTCCCCTTTGCAGCTCTGTTATGTGACTTAAGATGAACATTATGAAACAGAGATTAAAACCCCATATTATCCTTGATAAAACTGAGATATGAAAAAGTTAAGCAACTTGCACAAGATTAAGTAGTAAGTAAGGACAAAGCTAAGACCTGAAACCAGGTCTATCTGACTCTCAAATCTACATTCTTTCCAATCAAGGAAGTCAGCTTCATTTACCTTTGTCTCTTCGTCTTCTGAAGACACACAGACTGGTTTGGGGTAGCATTCCTGGCAGTGATGATTGCTCCCAGGCAGCTCACAGCTGTCCTACGGCAGTTGATGTATAACTGTCAGCTACGCTGAGGGTCCACACCTTCTCAACCCAACCGCACGTTCTAGGAAAATGTTCCACGTGGTCAACATTTCCTTCCTTAGGTTAGGATGTAGAAAACAACAGTCTGTTTTCATTCCTAAACTAGCGAAACACAGAAGGGAACGGGACCAGGATTCTTGCAAAACTTGGATAAATATCCATTTTTATTCCCCTACTCCCACCACGCATAGGGCTCTGAACCAGTGCAACTCAAATTGGTCTGGCTTTCATAGAAACCCAAAGAGTCCTCCATTATTTCTGACTGTGACCCTGATCACCTTCCATCATCTATTCTTTTGTGTCCGAAATTGCACTCCTTTGTTTGACTGTAATCTCCTCAGCACTTTGACTGTAAGCGTCTATGCCTTACTTATCCCCCAAAGTCCCTGGCTCAAGAATAGATGGTGATTTATCATTAATCAGATTAGTGAATGAGCTTCAGCTTTGTGCAAATGTAGACGTGAGAAAACTCCTAGTTAAAGACTGTACAAAAGAGGACTCACAGGTGAGCCAGCCGCTCCTCCTCAGTTCTAACCAGCTGCACATATTTAGAGCAGCCGGTCACTCCAGCCTCTTCCATTCTAACATATACAAAACTTTGTGTTCAATACTTTTTAATTATTGCTCCAAATCCTTTTCCACTTAGAATTCGATAAAGGAACTTGGAATAAGGACGGCCCCTGCCAGCTTCTCTGAAATTTCCTTCAGCTTTCAGTGTTTACTACCTCAGAGAACACAGAGCTATTCCTGTTAACATGTCAACCACATCAAACAAAGAGCTTCCAAAGTAGACACTTAGGGGAGATTTCCAGTGAAGGGAAAATTGCCATAATGCTGGTAAGTGGATGAGCTGCCATCGTTGGAAGGGAATTATGGGTGAGAGGATATGCCTGACTAAATGTAAAATCCATTAAGGTACATTGCAATTAAAGACAATTCCTTGAAGAGCTCCCTTCAAAAATGAGCTTCCAGGGAGATGGAACCAAGAGCCCTACGTTGTTGCTGGATGGCTATGAAGGACTACTGCCAGATGAGCATGAAAAGGGAGGACAGGCTGCCTGACTTTGCAGATAGGAGATGAGTGAGGTTCTGGGCCCTGGCTTCTCTCTTTCTTTTCCTTTAGGGCCTCTTTGTCCCACTCTGCCTACTACTTTCGACCACACAATAATTCCAATACTTAACCACCTCATATGGAGGAGTATATATATATATTCTGATTCCGTTCACTTCATCTGAAATAGATTCATAACTTTAAAGCATCCTACTTGTGTGTGGTTGGTTTACGTTCCCTTCTAGTTTCTGGGTCCAAATCTGTGCTCTTAAAGGGAAATCAGGGTGGGGTAAAATAGTGTTTGTTGATCAGTTTTGCTATGTGACCAATTTTAAGCTAAATGCCTAAATGCTTTACATGCTATTACATTTAATTCCAATATAAAAAAAAAGAAAAAGAAAAAAATAAATCTCCCTTCTCCAGAGGAATTAAAGCTATTGATTTTAGGCTTTCTATTTTTCTACCATTTGTTCCCAAATACATTCTTTACTGGAATTTCCTGTAAACCGGTTTTTTTTTTCTGCAGGATCTTTCTCATAGTGTCCCCTACTATTCACCTACTATTCAGTACCCTGCAATATTTGCTGTACCTCCACCCACCTCAGTTTTAACAGGGTTTTCCTTTTCCATTGTTCTGTGTCTTTGACCTCCAAGTTAAAGCATCTTCTGTATGCTCTCCCAAGCTTTCCTCTCTCTTTCTAGCTCCTTTTCTGTTCTTTGTTTGTTGTTTGTTTGTTTGTTTTTGAGACAGAGTCTTGCTCTGTCACCCAGGCTGAAGTGCAGTGGTGTGGTCTTGGCTCACTGAAACCTCCACCTCCCAGGTTCAAGTGATTCTCCTGCCTCAGCCTCCCTAGTAGCTGGAATTACAGGCGCCTGCTACCACGTCCAGCTAATTTTTGTATTTTTAGCAGAGATGAGGTTTCACCATGTTGGCCAGGCTGATCTCAAACTCCTGACCTCAAGTGATCCACCCTCTTTGACCTCCCAAAGTGCTGGGATTACAGGCGTGAGCCACCGTGCCAGGCCTCTTTTCTGTTTTGATATAATGTTTCACCTTCTCTCTCCAATCTTGGCTTAATGCCTAATAATCTTTAATATTTGCTGGACCTGGTTATATATTTCAAGCCCTGAATAAAACACTTTCATGGAATACGTTATTTTATTTTTGCTTATAACTCATTGATACCAGTATCATTTTCAACTGAAATTACACATGAGAAAACTGAGGCACCAAGGGACAGAACCAAGGTTCGATTCTATACCCCCTCAAGTACATCACTTTTCTAGATAGAGTGTATCTAAAATATGCTGATTATAATACAAAAGACATACTTGCATATTCAGTCATCCTATTCTTACAACCAAAATCAGCATCTTCTTGTCAATGGAAATCAACATGTAACTGGGAGCAAACCTGTAATAGTGTATATTAGTATACAGCTACATATAAGGAAGGGGCATTTTGCCACAGAGCAATTTTAAGGTACTTAGATTCATTGTTGTAAAAACAAAAATGTCCCCTGGATTGTAAATTAGAGACATCATGTGTTAATCTTTTTTCTTTTTTTTCTTTTTTTTTTTTTTTTTTTTTGAGACGGAGTCTTGCTCTGTCGCCCGGGCTGGAGTGCAGTGGCCGGATCTGAGCTCACTGCAAGCTCCGTCTCCCGGGTTCACGCCATTCTCCTGCCTCAGCCTCCTGAGTAGCTGGGACTACAGGCGCCCGCCACCTCACCTGGCTCGTTTTTTGTATTTTTAGTAGAGACGGGGTTTCACCGTGTTAGCCAGGATGGTCTCGATCTGCTGACCTCATGATCCGCCCGTCTCGGCCTCCCAAAGTGCTGGGATTACAGGCTTGAGCCACCGCACCTGGCATCATGTGTTAATCTTTTTTGTTTTTTGTGTGTGGTTGTTCCTTCCCCCATTTCAAACTTGCTCCCATAAGAGTTACCATTTAATGGTAACATTTCACACAGAATACAAGATGCATAAATATTAAAGGAGACAAGTATTAAGGGCATAGTCCTTGCCCTCCAGAGGAGGTGTTATTACATTGGGATGGTCTTTCGTCATCTATCTCCACCAGGTCCCCTGGTCACAGGTTTAAAAATGGCTTAGCAGGGCAGATTTAGTTCTTAGGTAAGGTTGCCAAACTTAGGAAATACAGAACACCCAGTTAAATTTCAATTTTAGATAATTTTTTTAGCATGAATATGTCCCTTGAAATATAAGGAGAACATTTACAATTAAAAATTGTTCATTGTTTATCTGACATTCAAATTTAACTGGGGTCTGACCTACGCAGAAAGATGGGATCTTTCGCCTATCCCATTATTACTAAGTCTCTTACTCTAAGAATATAGAAAAACTTTAATTAGTACATCACACATGCCATGTATGAGCATCAAGCTTATATGGGCATTTATAATCGCACCTGGTAAGTACAGATTTCTCTGCTTACTAGAGAGGGCAGCCAGGGAATGGTTTGAGGGAGCTATTTCTGATATCCTTTCATAGCTTCCCACCTGAGTGTGCTGCTCCTCTAAAAGTTGTCCTGGTTCAGGTATTCCCATTGTGAGTCTCCAGCTCTCCCACTCTGCCCCCAGTGATACTGAGAAGGACGGTGCTTGTTATCTCTATGAATACACAGTGCAAACCTCACTTAGGTGTTCTGGGAGGCATCAAATATGACCCAAACACAAACGTTGGGTCAGAGTCCCAAGGCTTGAAAACAGCTGGCAACTAGGAGGGCGCACACTTTCTCCAACCCAATCCTCTACCCACAGGGAAACTTCTTTCTTGGGCATCTCTTTCCTGTGGAGGCACACGGATGTCCAGGTTTGCAGAGGCTCTATGGTTGCTTTTACCCCGGTCATGACTGCCAAATATGCTTCTGTTCCTGCCTTTCGGTGCTGCAAAGTCGAAATGGGGTCTCAGAAGTGTCTGGAGGTTCAGGGAGGGAAAATACCACTTCAGGTCTTGATGTTGCCTTCAGGTTTCTATCTGTGGTATAGCATCACCAGTCTCCACTTTCTTTGCAATAGCCATCAACTAGACTTCAATGAACAACAATAGATTGAACAACTGCTAGGTTTTACTAGGTTCGGTGCTGGGGATATTAGATAGAAATAATTAGATTTTCATCCTTGACACCCGGGAGGCAACAGAGATGTGTAATCAAGTAAAAGATGACACAATATATTAAGTGCAATGAAAGCAGCAAAGGCAGATGCAGGATTTGTAGAGCCAGAAGCATAACAATTTGGAGTGCACCCTTGAAGAAAAAAGAATATATCATCCCCAAATGTAAAATTAGTTTGAATGTTAATGGTAAAATTCCAAACACAATAATAATTATTAAAACACACAAAAAAACATAAACATTATAAAATCCAGAAGAAAGAACATAGTGTTTTGATTAATTAACGAAATGATGTATCTCTATAATACCTTTTTTGTACATTTTTGGCTGTGAATTCTTTGTCTATTTGTATGGCATCAATTTTGTAACACAGTTATCTATAAAGAGAACAGAAAAACAATCCAATGCTGCTTCTAGCAAGTTGAAAAGTTGCTAGATAAAAAAGTTATTTTTTCTTAGTTTTTCATCATATAAAAAAGTTTATTTTAGCTGCACAAATTGTTATTGATAATACCACAAACATTTTTGGGATTGCTTTCAAGTTTGGGGAAAAATATACCAAGCTTATTTGCTGAGACTTAGAAGAATTTCTAAGTCTAACCATGAGACTTAGAAGAATTTCCCTAGACTAGCTTCCAGCTCCTCACGTATCAAACCATATTTCCCCTTGACTACATACACAATTCTTTTCTGGCACTCGATGACACCTTCATTTTGTGACATACTTCAGTCTCTGTGTCTTTTTGTCATGCCAGTTACTCTAGTGTGGTGAGTGGTGGGGCCATGTCTAGAAACTTTTCCTACACTGTCTACTGATTAGATTTTCATCCTTGACACCCGGGAGGGTGTCAAGCTGAAGCGACAGCTAAGCAACTATAAATACACCAAACTAAGTGTGCTTCTGACTTAACCTTCTTTTAGTTGGATTCTAAAAATATCCATGCCCCTCTTCCACCACTCAATTAGTGGGTAAGAATGTCAGGAGAAGTTGGAATAAGAAGAGGTGCAAGATTGTGGTTAAAATGCCAATTTATGTTCATTTAAAAAAAAAAAAAAAGCATCCTTGATCATAGTAGTCACTTTTACTAAGTATCTGTATATCAAAAATCACCTTGTACAAGATACATACATGTTTTTAAGTTTAAAATAATAAATAAACAAATAAATAAATAAATCAGCAAGCATTCTTTATTGTATCCAGTGCTGGGCTCCTGACTTGGTAGGGCCACTACTTCTCCGCTCCCAGCGGATTGTCCAAGGACAAGGGCGGCATCTAGCAGGGCAGAGGAGGGCGCCCTCCGCAGGCACGTGCGGCAACCGCATTGGCAGTTGCCAGGAGGAGGAGGATGCTGTCAGACGCAGGCTGGGGAGGGGTTAGCTCAGACCCATTTCTAAGAGCCTTTGCTGTTCCTCTCAGCTCTCTCTTCCTCTTCCCAACCAATTGTTCTGCAGGCTGTAATTTCTTGTTTTGATCTCTTGGGAAGTTTTCAAAGAACACACTCCAGGCTTGTGTGTCCAACAAAAAGGAAAACGCACGGTCCCCCGGCTCCCTCCTGCTGTCCCGCTATGCTTCTTTCTCATTTTTGCAGCATTTTCTAATATTGCTCTTTGATCTGTGGCTCCGATCTGGCTTCCCCCTGAGGATTACTGCTGCTTTTGCTAGTTTTCTCAGTTTGAGTTTTAATTCTTACTGTATTGGGAAGAATTTCTCTGAGGATAATTTCTGCTGCCAGTTTGGAGAATTGGCCTCTTTTTCAGATGCTGTTCGTTCTTAACATTAACAAGGAGTCCAGGAATCTCATTGTCTCCGTGTTCTTAGCTAGGCAGCCCTACTGGTTGTATTCTCAGACCACTCCCCTCCTGCCCCAGGCACCAGTTCCACTGTGTACAAATAGCTGTTTCCCATTGGAAATTCAGATTCAGATTCAGTGTAATCATGAAAAGAGGACCAGGAAAGTGGAAAAAAAAAACAAAAAGAAATAAAATGATCTTTTTCAAATCAGTAAAAGAAAAAAAGTCACAGACATAAAGATTCAGCTCATAGAATTCCTCTTTGTTGCTTTCCTGACCTCTCAACCTCAAACTGTTTTCCTCCCTTCTTGCCCAGGCCTCTCTCCTGAGTATCCTTCTCAGATTAGACAAGTGATGCTGTGAGGTATGTTAGAGCATTGCCACTTTTTTAGCTAATACCATATTTTAAGAAGGGCAAGAATTCTCACTTTCAGTTCTATTGTATGTGGAAAAAGGAAGTCACTGTATCTGTTTAGATCTGTGGGACAAGACTAAGGCCAGCCAATAAACTAATAAAACATCCTCTGGGTTATCTCTTCTGGTGATACAGTCCTGGTCACCAGAAGCCATCAAGCAGTGCCTGCATGCCACGTTTCAAGAATAGTGTTGAGGAAGTCTGGATTAGATGATAGATTACAGTTCATTTTAATGAAGAAATATAATTTTTTAAGTAATTTGCAATCAAATAGAACTATGAATTAAAACTTTAAATGAATTGTTCAAATTTGCTGAATTACAACATACATATTTTATTCAACAACGAAAATCTCTCTTTTTTTTTTTTTTAAAGACAGAGTCTCACTCTGTCACCCAGGCTAGAGTGCAGTGGTGTGATTTCGGCTCACTGCAACCTCCACCTCCCAGGCTCAAGTGATTCTCCTGCCTCAGCCTCCCAAGTAGCCGAGATTACAGGCACCTGCCATGCCCTGCTAATTTTTTGTATTTTTAGTAGAGACGGGGTTTCACCATGTTGACCAGACTGGTCTCGAACTCCTGACCTCAGGTGATCCACCCCCCTCAGCCTCCCAAAGTGCTGGGATTACAGGTGTGAGCCACCACACCCAGCCCTAACTATTAAAATCTTTGATGTTTAAAGCACACACGTAGATAAACTAAAAAGTAATTTTGGATGGGAATAAAAACTTTATCGTTTCTTAAATAATAAAATAAAAATATTGATAGTCACTAAATTAAATCTGAATTAAACCAGTATCCTCCTTATTTTGATTGTGTTCTCTTGGTTGTAAGAAAGTATATTAAAACCTATGTAACATTGTTGTACTTATTAAACGGGGTAAAGTACTGATGATACTGAGAATCTTTTCATGTGTTTGTTGACCGTTTGTGTATCTTCTTAGGAGAAATATCTATCCAAAATTTCTGCTCATTTTTAAATGAGGTTATTTGTCTTTTTATTATTGAGTTGTATGAGTTTTTATATATTCTGAATATCAAACTCATTAGATATATGATTTGAAAATATTTAGATATGTTCAAATATCAATGTGGGGGGGTGGTAAGAGAAGTAGTATTTGCCAATATCAAAATATTTCAAATAATATTACTCGAAAAATGAAGAAAGGTACGTAAAGATTCTGACAAAGAAACAGACCCAAGGAAAGGGCACAATAAAAATTATTTCCATTCTCCTTTTCCTTCCTTGATAGTTTTCTTGGAATATGAGGTCTTTGGGGGTGACTTCAGTCAATGAGTAGAATATATCTGTAGCTCAATTCATTCATCTGGTTTACGTTGAAATGGTATGTCTTCTATATACAGATAATGTTTCTTCAGAGATATGAACTCTTTGGTATAAAAATTATCCTGAAAATGCTAGGTATTCTTTGAAAGAAATGCCTTCTACACTCATCCTACATATATTCAGAATGTGGGAGCATATTTGGCTGGCTTTCGTGTAGCTCACACATGTGGAAGTCTGCCGAGACCATGTTGAGGGAGAGGGTTGTTCAGGCAGAAATGAATGAGTGATAAAACATAAATGGTTGGACAAAGGGGAGAAATAAATCTCCGTACGGACAAGCCTAAAACAACCACAAATGAGTTTAGGCAGCATTTTGCACAGTCCTTACTGCCTTTTTAGTCACGTGGACTTCACGGGGTACACTGCCCTGGCTGCCAAGGTCTCCCCTACTGAGGGGGAAGTGGTGGCCTGGGCCCTCCTTCAGCACAGGCTTCGGAGGAGCTCCAGGATGACTGGCATTACAGAAGACAGAGGACGCTGTAGTTGGTACCTCATTCACTCAGCCTAGTTGCCAAGGCTACTGCCTCAGCGTGGGATGGTGGTACGAGTAGCAGTTAGTATGTGCCAGGCACAGTGCTCAGCTCCTCACCCACGTCCTACTCTTTCAGTCATGCTGGCCCCATTTTTGTCCCATTTACAAATGAACTCCCTGAGTCTGACACGGCAGGGGATTTGTCTGAACACAGCCATAGGTAGCAGCACCAGGAATCAATTTCAGGTCACTGTGACTCAAAACTTGTGCTCTATTCTGTTAGACCAGGTTCTCCACAGGAAAATTAAAAGAGCCTAGTGATCCAGTCCCCAGCACTGAGGGTCCCTAACTGAAACTCTCTCACATTGATTTACTTCTGGTTCACTTTTCTCCACACTGGAACTCACATTATTTGTGTATATCACAAACTATCCTAAAATTACATTTAAAAAGGCTACTACGCCACCCAACTAATTCTCCCTTAGGAAACTATCTGTCTTCTACAGGGGAACAGGACTTGGGCAATTTGCTTAGATACAGATAACTACTAAAAACCTTTTTATTTTTTTTCTCATTCTTCTCTCAAATGTTCTATGTAAAATTATTGCATAAGAAAATGATTGGAATGGCAGCAGAGGTAATTTTGAAATGTTTCTTGGAATTAAGTTTTAGTAAATAATTATAATAATACTATCAGCTAAGCCAACACAATGAATGCTTGCTAAATGGAAATTTATTATGGGATAAACATTAATTGCACTAGAATATGACAATGTCATTTTACTAAATACATTGTTCTCATGGTTTTGTTTTAGTAAGTGAAAATTAATATAAAATTCAAGGCTTTGATGACTTCATCTCCAGCTTCTTTCTCCTGTCCCTGTTTTGCCAACCACAAATTTATCCCACCACAAATATCCACAAGTACAAGAGTAATCATATGACCCCAGATAGGGGGACACGAAGCCTGGACTACATCTTGACTCTACTATTTACTTAGATTTTTGAACTATTGAAATTACTTAACTTTTCTGTGCCATGGTTACTCTTTTGCACAATGAAGTTACATTTCCTGTTCTAACTCGACCAGGGTTATTTATGAGGATCAACTGGAATGAAAGTGATCTTACAATTTAAAGGAATTATACTGATGTGAGGTATTGTTCTTAAGCAGAATGAATGAGCAAAGACAAAGGACATGGTCATATATTTCTAACCTCTGCTCTCCAGCTATACATAATGGTTATCAATAATTCAACTAGCTCAAAATTGCTATATTCCTTACTTTAATTGTAATAGGGTGTTAAATAAAAATATTCAACATATATCGTAAATATATGAAGTTCGTGGTTCCAGTTGATTATTTTGGATGTGTGTTCCATTAAATGTCTACAGGCCCACAAATTCATTCAGACATTAAAGCAGTAAGACAGATTTATAGCTTTAAAAACAATCGCATTTGCACAACTAGAAACTATATGGAAGGTTAACATCAAGGCCTAAACATTTCTTTCCTAACAGCGAGACTGTCAGTTATTTAAAAGCCCTTTCATCGTTCAACATAGATGGGAATCTACTATATGTCATGCCCTGGACACATAGTTGGGCAACAATGTTGAGTAAAAATTGCCCCTGACCTCAAGGGGTTTATGGTCTCCTAGACAACATAGATATTAACAATGTGATATTACAGCCAGATGAGGTGGCTAATGCCTGTAATCCCAGCACTTTGGGATGCTGAGGCAGGTGGATCATTTGAGGTCAGGAGTTCGAGAACAATGTGGTATTACAAATTAAGGTAAATATTACAACAGAACTTTTACTATAGAGGGAGGTACATGGTATCATGAGAAAGACCTTTTAATTAAAAGACTTAGATTAGTTAGGAAGGTACTGGAGTCCAGTTCTGAAGAAATGACAACTGATTCAAGCTCTGAGGAGAGGGTCAGGGTTACCTGGGCATAGAAGGAGGAGGGATACAGCATATGCAAAGCTCAGGTAACAGGTGAGGTTCTGAAAATTTCCAGAAACTAGAAGTCAGTGTTCCTTTTGAAGGTTGTGAGGGAAAAATCTGGAATAAGGAGATGGAGAGAGATGAATGCATAAAATGAGTCTGGAGACAAAGCGGGAGATCCAGTGATGCAGGATCTTGTAGTCCATGCTAGCAATATCTATCAAGTTTGGACTTGATCCTAAACACAATAGAAAGTTATTGAGATCAGTAAAGGGTTATCATCAGAGGGACGACTTGATCAAATCTGAATTTTTTAAGACTACTTACCTGGCAGTAGGATTACTGCATCAGAAGAGAGCAAATGTGTGTGAGGAAAACCACTTTAGAGGCTATTGTAGCTGTCTGATCTGAAGATAATGGCACTTTGGAGTGAGGTGGGGTACCAGTTAGGATAGATTTATACCGAAGTAACAAACAACCCTAAAATTTCAATGGAATAAAACCAACAAACAGACAAAGGTGTACCTGCTGTTCATTCTGTGTCTGCTGTGAGCCCAGGTGACCATCCAGCATAGCTGTCCTCCAAGCACAGTCTCTCAGGTTGCTTTGACCTCATGGCCACTCTCTATTTCAAGTGCTTACACAAATCCCAAGCAAGAGAGAGAGACTGAAAAATAGTATACTGATTTTAAGTACTTTTTTTTTTTTTTTTTTTTTAAGACGGAGTCTTTCTCTGTTCCCCAGACTGGAGTGCAGTGGCGGGATCCCGGCTCACTGCAAGCTCCACCTCCCGGGTTCACACCATTCTCCTGCCTCCCGAGTAGCTGGGACTACAGTCGCCTGCCACCATGCCTGGCTAATTTTTTTTTCTTTTGTATGTTTTTTAGTAGAGACGGGGTTTCACCGTGTTAGCCAGGATGGTCTCAATCTCCTGACCTCATGATCCACCCACCTCGGCCTCCTAAAGTGCTGGGATTACAGGCGTGAGCCACTGCACCCAGCCTTACATACTTATTTAAGAAGGTGACCACATAACCTTTGCTCATATTTCATTGGAAAAAGAGAAAAAAGTCACTCGTGCCCCTTATTTCAAGGGGTGGGAAATGCACCTATGTTGGCAGAAACAAAGCGAATGGCTCATATGTAGCCCAGCTGGGTACAATTTTGCCAAAGATGACATTTTACAATGTCTGGAAGCAGTTTTGGTTGTTACAACTGGAGTGGTTCCTCTTGGTATCTAATGGGCAGAGGCCAAAGATGCTGTTAAACATCCTGAAATGCACAGGATGCTCCCCCGCACAACAAAGGACCACAACAAAACATTATCTGGCCCAAACATCTGTAGTGCTGAGATTGAGAAACCCTGCTCTAGGCCCATGAACAACTGAAAACTTGATGGAAGATTGAATTTTCAGTGCAATTCGGACTCAAGGAATGTACAGCCATATATGGTGTCTCGCTGAGCTGGCTAAGCACTAAGCCAAGCAGCTGTATCAAGGAAGTTTACTGAGTAACTCATACTTGATAATCTCCAGCTGCACCGGGGCATGTGTACTAGTCACTTAGGTCTAACAGAGCTGTGTGCTTTGCAAGGAATAAGATGTAAAAGGTGTCAGAGTTGATGCTTCCCTGAACGGAAGGCATCCACACCCTCTCAGCATCATCTCCCATGCCAAGTGTACAGCAATGCTGGAAAGTTGGAAGCTGTGCCTAGAGGTTATAATCCCCAATACTGTATTATTACCTGTGTATATCCTTTCTTAATGCTACATACATTTTGATCAAAATGAAGCCTACTGTATCTTATAGGTGTGGTGATCAGTACCACTGCTTCTGCTTGGAGAGGACACATTGCAAAAGAACCCAAACTGTTAGTAAGTAGCAGTAATGTCTACCACAAGTGTTTGAAATTGGGATGAAAAGAATGAGCAGTTTTGAGAGATATTTAGAAAGTGATACAAATACTATTGTTCTTTCTCAATTCTATTTTGCATTATCTTCTTTGCCAATAATGAGTGGATTTTGTTCAGGTGCTTTCTCTCCTCTGTGCTTCAGGGTAAACTGGTTCCAGTTCCCTTGCCAGTAATTGATTTATGCATGGGCAAATGATGTGTAAGGCAGAGGCCACTGAGAGGCTTCTGGGAAAATGTTTCTGCATTCTTAAAAGGAGATACTTAAGAAGACATAGCCTTTTTATCCACTGGATATTGTTGAAATTGTGTGTGAAACTGAAGTGTACTGCAGTCATCTTGCTACTATAACAGAAATAGTCTCAGAACAAAGCAGACTTGTTAATGACAACAGAGAGAAAAGTAGAGAATACTGGTTCTGACTTAACCAACCCTGGATATCTCTTATACTAGGACTTCTTATTACTTGACATTAAAAAAATTAATCTTAAATTAAAATTGACAGATATTTCCATTACGCGTAGCTAAAGTGTCTTCAATGATACAGAATTTAAAATCTACTGGATTGTGATGGAATACATATGAGGGAAGAACAGGAGATTTACATTTCTGAGTTGGTAACAGGAGGGACTTGGTGGCCTTAATGGACACATGAACACTAGAAGAATCCAAGATTTAATTAGGAACAGCAAAATTTGCTTTTTGGATATTTTTGAGTTTTAGGTGCCTTGGATAATATAAAGAGAGATTTCCAGTGGGCAGTTGGATATATATACATGTCCACAGTTCAGAGAAGGTGTCCGGAGTGAAGGTATCTATTTGCAAGTTATGGGGGCAAAGGTGATGATTTGTGGCCATAGATTGGCTAGCCTGGTGGAAATGCACAGAAATGAAAGCCTAAGACCAAGCCTGAAAACTTCAATATTTAATATTAATGTTTACATAGAGGAAAATGAGCCTATGAATGTGGCCAAGAACAGCAGTCAAAGATGCAGAAGGAAACGCGGAGCATACTGTGCCGAAGAAATCCAGAGGAGAGAGAGTTACAAGAAGGAGAGAGAGATCGACAATGCAAGAGAGTTACAAACACAAAAGATTTACAATGTCAAATTTCATAAATCAAAAAGATTAAGAATCAAACAGTTCTTTTTAATTTAAAAGCAATGAAAACAATAATTAAATTTAGAAAAATTGTCATATTTGTATTGCATACACTTTTTTGTGTGCATTGTCTCTTTTGAGACGCTACACAACTGTTAGAATGGATTAAACCGGTATTGTTGATCGATTGAGGCTTAGATATGCTAAGTCAGTTACCCATCCAGCAATGGAGTAGCCACACTGGAGTTCAGACTCACTGCTGACAATCTCCTGGTCCAGGGCTTTTTCCACGTTTCCCACAAACAATTTACAATTTACTCTCTTGCCAGAGACAGTGAATTAACTGTGAGTCTAGTAGAAAAAAAGAGAATGAGAGCAAGATATACAGAGAGACCAAGCAGACATAGATAATATAGTCCCAACCCTGTAGGACCTGCATTGCATGAAGAACAGTGTAACAGTGTCTCTATGGCTTCTTTCAAACAGACGCCTGCCACATATTCAGCCAGGTATTGACAGGGTCAGCCTCCTGACAGGGTAAGATTTCCAGTCATTGAGTGGCGAGAGCACAGGCAGATGTAGTGAGATGTGCCCACCCTTTGGTGGTGGGAGGAGGGGCGTTAGTGGTTTAGTGAGTGGAGCACATTGCCCCCTTTGAAAACATGAGCTTCATATGCTCAAAACAATGGTGTCAAATAGGTATTGATAAATGTATTCACTTGCTGGGATGGCCATAGAAAGTTCCACAAGCTTGGTGGCTTAAACAACAGAAATGTATTTTCTCACAGGTCTCACATTGCCACGGGCTAAGGTGGGTTCCTTTGAAAGGCTGTGAGGGAAAATCTGTTTCATGCATCTCTACTGGAGATGGTTCTGGTGGTTTGCTGGCAACCTTTGGAATTACTTGGCTTGCAGACATAGCACTCTGATGTCTGTTTTCATCTTCTCACAGTGTCCTGCCTGTGTGTCTCTATGTCTAAATTTCCCCCTTTGTATAAGAACACCAGTCATGGTGGATTAGAGCACATCCTAATGACCTCATCTTAACTAATTACATTTGCAATAACTGTTTACAAACGGGGTCCCGTTCTAAGATACTGCAAGTTAAAACTTTAGCATATGATTTCAGGGAAGCCACAATTTAACTCAAAACAATTAACTTCTTGTGACAATGAGTAAAGCTGAAATATATGATTGCCTGATGATAGAAGTATAAACATCTATATACATATATAAACATACACTGACACACACATGGGCAAGTGTGTGAGACCTCAGGGTTCCTGGGTCAGAGAAGCACAGAAGCCCATGTTGGTTTTCACACAAGAAACAGCAGCCAGAGTGGCATCTTGCCCAGGTTCCCCAGTCCTCATCCCCACAGGATGACACAATGAGGGCAGGATGTTAGCTGCACACAAAGGGGTGCATACAACTCAGGAGAAGAACCACCAAATTAGGAGACTGAGTGATGAGGGTTCTGCTTGAATATCTGCCTATTCTACCCTCTGGAGAGAAAGTTATAATTACCCCAAAATGCCACTAATTCTCCTCTAGAGGAAGAAAAAGGCATCCCTTGACTCCTAACCCTGAACTGTAAGCAAATGTCTCTAGAGAGAAGGAGAAGAGGCCTTTATCTTTACTGCCTGGGACTTCTCCAGGGAGAAAGAGATGCCGCATCTCTCTGGAAGGATACATTATCTGTAGCTTCCAATGCTATTGACTATGCAAATATGCCTTTGGGTCAGAAAGGCTGGACTATGCGGAAACACAAGAAATCCAATGAGAATTGGTCTCAAAACAGTTTATCAGAAGGGCTCAATTATAAAGTTGGTCATATTGATAACTAGGATAATGTCCCTATTGAATTTTAGGTACAATCTTTAAATATGTTTAAGAATTTTATTTATTGTTCTTTAGTAGATTGTTTATATATCTGTCTCTTCACTAGATGATAAATTTCATTAGATTCTAGACTAGGAATTCTATTTAAATATTGTCAGTGCTTAGCAGAGCACTTGGTAGCTCATAAGCATTCAGTAAATTATTGTTTCGTTAATATATAAAACAAAACTCCTCATATATTTTGCTCTACAGCTTATGTGTATTTATTGTCATCTTTTGACTTTTTCTAACTTGGGATGTTAAAATGCAATAATTTATCCATCATTTGTCTTCCTTCAATGGCTTTATTACTGCACTGATTCAAATATAATCTTCAGGTTTCTTTATTTTTCTTCATACATTGGCTTTGTCTCTTTATCTTCTTTTTATTCCTCTTTAATCTCCTAAACCATTCATGTTAGTGTTACAAATGTTCCGTGTGTTTAAAATTAAGTGAATTGTTTTTTATTGGAGAAATGCTATTTTTCAAAATCCAATTAACCTGCTCATTTAAATAGCTTCCGCATATGAAGACTTTTTTCCAAATTAGAAAAAAAATTGAACTTTTATTTTAACTTTTTCACAAGTTTTGAATAACACCTGGAGATGAATTTTGAGATAATCTCATTTCTATTCATATTTTGGCCATTTCTAAAGTATTCCTGAATTATAATCTCATAATATTTCATGTACGTGGAAGTCTATGTGGAAGTGACTGTCCCTTGTTGGCAAGATAAACAGTTGTTGGACTAAGCTGCCTGGGCTTACCACCGACCCATTTTCCAGATGACAGCCTGCCTCTGCTGACTTTCTTCATACTGCCATGGTGTACTGCATGGACACACAATGAGTAGAGAGACCACATTCACCTCCTGCAGATACAACTCCAAAGTGCTAACGCTCTAATGTCTTTAATAATGTTGTTCTTTATTTCAGGTTTTGGACTTGGAGCCTTCAAAAGACCTAAACATTATTCATTTTAATACAATGCCCTGTGTTTCTAACAAACCTAAGAACAAAACTAAAGCCACTGATGGCACATACAGTGACTTATAAGCTAACCAAAAGATAAATAAAAGTGAAAGTGAAAGGCTTACAAGAGGTCATATAGTTGCAGATTTTTTGCCAGTTGCCTCAAATTCAAGGCATATATATGAAGAAAGAAATAAATTAAAAGGATACATTCAATTGTTGTGGGTTCAATTTAATAAACTTTTGATTTATAGTTATTCAGTTAGTTTTCTTGAAAACATTGTATTAGTTTAACCATGGAACAGATTTTTATTTCCTACCTGTTGTCAGAGAAGGACAAAGTAGACTCCTTTACATGGTTGACAATCTTATGTTTTATTTATTTATTTATTTATTTTTATTATACTTTAAGTTCTAGGGTACATGTGCATAACGTGCAGGTTTGTTACATATGTATACATGTGCCATGTTGGTGTGCTGCACCCATCAACTCGTCAGCACCCATCAATTCATCATTTATATCAGGTATAACTCCCCAATGCAATCCCTCCCCCCTCCCCCCTCCCATGATAGGCCCCATTGTGTGATGTTCCCCTTCCCGAGTCCAAGTGAACTCATTGTTCAGTT